>NC_045161.1:8898965-8991465 GCF_900700415.2 Clupea harengus | reverse complement strand
GTGTGTGTGTGTGTGTGTGTGTGTGTGTGTGTGTGTGTGTATGTGTGTGTGTGTGTGTGTGTGTGTGTGTGTATGTGTGTGTGTGTGTATGGGGGGGCGCATTCCATAGTGGGCCCCGAATGGAGACCCCAAAGGAAGCCAGAGAGATAGTTCTATGTATCGTTAATCTCTTTATTTTCTTTATGTTGTTTTATTTATGATACATATACTCTACTGTTTCATTGCTCTCTTCTCTCTTCTTTCAAGCTGCTCTCGGGCCTGCTGCTGTACTAGCACGCTTTGTGTCTCGGTTTTCAAATAGTTGTCGGTCGCAGTCTCAGTTTTTATGTCTCTGAAGTGGTGCAAATGTCTGAGATGCCTTGGATCGTGCTGACGCCTTCTGATCCTGGAGAGCTCGCTGCCCTTGCCAGGGCCCCGGTGTCAGTTATGCAGCCCTTCAGTGAGCCTCCTGACCCCACTGATCAGCATAGAGACAGCCTGCATGTGGTGCGCGTGTGGCTGACATACAACCTACTGTCTGCTATGCAATGTGACTTGGTTTTTTATGTTTTTGGTCTTTGTCTGTCTAGTCTGTTATTTGGTGTGAAGGTGGTTGGAGTTTAATCTGTTGAATCTGTTGATGCAAGACTTGTTGATGCTCTATATCCAACTGTTACTTTGACAGCCAGAGCCCAGGGGTTACAGTTAGAGTTACAGTTCTGTCTGAAGCTGTAAATCTGTCTTTGGGAAATTGTGAAACAGAACAAAACCCACACAGAGATGAATCTTGCCTTAAATAGAGGAAATGTGAATTGGCACTATTTGGCATGGAAACATAAGTCTAAATGATGAGAACACCTCAGTGCGATATGCTGGCCAAACACTGTTTTTTTTCCCCGGAGGTGGCATTCCCTGTAATAACATGTTTTTGACAAGTCCCTGAGAACGCCAGGCCCAGTGGGTGTGTGTCCTATGTTTACCCATGTTTTGGAGATGTTATGCAACAAACACTTTGGTGTTTGAATCTAATTGCCATTTGAAGAAAGTGAATGGGAAAGATTTGGCAGGTCACAGTAAAGCATCACTTTCAAATGCTTGCACATGCTATGTCACCTGATCAGTGTATCAGCTATGTGTGATGAAATATCTAAAGAAACATTCTATGATACATAAAAGTATATCAGGGTCAGATATTATTATGGGCTGTAATGACAGGATACCAGAGCTAAAAAACATGGACTGATAAGTATTTTTGAACAATATTTTGTTCTAGAAGGACTAAACTCTTTACTTGACTAAACTCTTTACTTAACTTTACTTAATTGTATTACTTATTATTTCACATGTGTAGCTAATACACACATTTGTCCAAGTTATCTTCTATCAATCTACTAGTCTCAAAAACATTGCCACCTAGTGGAAGTATTTAATTTGAAATAACTGAAGTGAGAACTTCAAACTTCCTGACAAAGATTTGAAATAGTTCAAGGCTACCTGAAAAATGAATCCATCAAAGTATCACCATATGCTCATGCTTACATATTCACAGATCAGGTCCTAAGTTGACTAACTGAGTTGTGAAGCCTGTGTGCTTTCTAGTTGCAAAACAGGAAGGAGTGGCCTGTCTTAATCAAAGACATTCCAGTTGCATTCAAGACACTTTGCCAGAATAAAAAAGGGGAATCCCAGCTTCTGTGTTCATGACCTTTGCTGAGGAATGTCTAAATAGCATCTGCACTTTGGCCATGAACATAGCTGCCAGGACCTTTGTACTGTTATAAGACCCAGCCACCACTGAAAGCTCTCTCTCTCTCTCTCTCTCTCTCTCTCTCTCTCTCTCTCTCTCTCTGGCCTGTTTCCTTGTCTAATGAAATGCTGGAAACAGTTCTTGTTGGTCATTGTTTAAAGGAAGAAATTTTGCATTTTCATACTTATGCAAATTATCCCAGCGCTTTATTTGGCACTGAATCACTTATTTTATTTTGGAGATATAAAGTATATCAAGTATATATTCAGAGTCAATTGAAGGGTTTCAACCTTTAAAATAGGCCAGTTTATGTACATATCAATATGGCTGTTTCTTTGGATACATCAAAAAGCAAAAGCATATGGCAGTGAAATCATAGCCAAAAATGTTCATAAGATATTTCATTATGTAGTTGTTTTAATGTGGTAGTCTACTTGTTGATCACATACTGTATAGAGAACGTCATATATTTACATATGTCTCTCCATACTCTGCGTTGTGGTACAATCACCAGATCGAGTATTCAAGAATATACCATTTGCGGTGGTTCACTGAAATAATCTGTTATCAAAATGAATTGATGTCAATCAATGTATTTTGTTTTTTATACATTCCTCAGCTAAGGCTGCCATCTTGTGTTGGATTGAGGTCATTGAATGTTGTAACTTCTGTAGAAGGCAGATATCTTCAGGTTTCAATGTATTGGCTGTGAATGATCAGCAATACGATGTTAATTATTTGTATGTATATAAACAGGTTTTCTGAGCTACTTTTCCGTACTGTTTGCAATAGTTTTGTGTTCCCCCAAAATAGTTTTGCATTCCCTCGCAATAGTTTTGCGTCAGTCGAGGGAACGCAAGACTGTTGCAAGGGAATGAAACATTATTGCGAGGGAACGCAAACATATCTCTGAACAAAAACCCACCACAATCACCCTTAGGGGGCTCTGTAAAGAAACCAATAAACTACACTTACAGCATGTTGGTGGTCAGTCCAATCAGGGGACATTTGTTACTGTATTTCCCATGTGCATCCTTATGTGGAAGAAAGAACCATGTGGATGAAGTGGTAAGCGTGTTTTTTTTGGCTGAAAATTGTTTGTTCCCTGTCCGAGATTTTTTGGGGGAGGGAAATATCAGGCATAATCAATCTCGCATTAAAATATTTTTTCTCTGTATAAAAAGTTATATCAGATTGTTGATAGACTGGCAGTGTGCAAAAACATGTGAGTGAATTAGCAAAAGTTTAGCTCTGGGCTGCTAGACTAAGCACGGTTCCTAATATGGGGCAAGTTGAGCCATAAGACAATTTACAGGGTCACCATTTACAGGGTCACCCTTTTTTGGGGTCACCAATTTTTGTTGTCTACCTGAGTTAGGCACACTGCTAAGATTTCAATTGATGGCACACATTCTGAACTTGTGTTGTATGCAATAGTTCTGTCTCACATTCCCCTATAGGTCTGCTTAAATTAAAATAAACGGTTCATCTCATCCCATGTGTTTTATCTCATTACACTTTTCGACCGCTAGATGGTAGCACGAGCATTGTTTTTAACGTTCCACTCGGTTTTGTAACCCCCGATTTTTGGCTACTCCCCCGATCCGGGAACGACCTCTAGCGTCTAAACTTTTTTATTTTTTGGACAATTTATTGCACGTGTTTGACTAACATTGATATTTTAGCCTGCAGGCGCTGCCGTGCCTAAAGCTTTGTGTAAATAGTAAGTATGTATGTCCCTATAATGCTGTGTGTTTACCGGTTAATGTTAATTCTGTATTGTGTACAATTTTCAAGAGTTAAATCATGTTCCTTTGTTGTGTGGATGTTTGCGTGAATTTCTGTTTGCATTTTGAATGCTGTGGTGGACGTGTCCAGAGCTCAGCTACTTCTGGGCACTGAAGCATTGGCTCTTCATGTCACTGGTGAAGACAACCTATCAACCAAAGGGGCTGGCACATCCGCGTCAACAGCCCAGAGAGTCACAACACAGCCCAGAAGCCTAGGGTCCTGCCACACCGCAACTGCTGGGTCCAGAGATCACCATCTCGATGCCAGCCACTCCGGAGAAGCCAGCATGCAGCGTAGAGTTCGGCGCCAGTCTAGAGGGACCCCATGTCAGCTGAGACAGTCTGCCTCATGGCCAGTGGTTCCCCAGGAGGAATCTGTGCCCCAGGTGGCGCTCATCGAGGCTCTGTTGCTGGCATTCCCAGACCCACAGCATCCATTCATCCTGGACACCGACGCCAGCAACATGGGTCTCTTGTGTCGTGCTGTCGCAAGAGGGGGAGCACTGTGAGCAGATCATTACATCACTTACTTCAGCTGCTCTCTCAGCCAACCAGAGAGGAACTAACGTGTCACCCATCGAGAGCTGCTGGCTGTCATCCTGGGAGTTTGTCACTTCAGAGCCTACCTCTACGGGAGCCGGAGGGGCAGCTGGCTTGGTGGCTAAAGACTCTGTAAGACGTGGGTTTCAATATTTGCAGGCTGCCTCCACACCAACGCAGATGCTCGGTCCCGGCGGCCTTGTGAAGAGGAGCAGCGCCAGCATTGTCAGCGCAGTGAGGACCAGGACTCAGCCACCCCAGTGGTGGCTGCCCTGTAGGCTGACACCCCGAGTGACAGCCTCCAGTCAGTGAGTTGCGGCAAAAGCCTTCAGACTTAAGCGGCAGCGACCCCCCCCAGACTACAGCAGCATATCCAACGAGACCAGACCCAGGATCCTGTCCTCTCCCGGGTCTAGGCCTGCCCTGGGCAGCACCCTGGATCCTGAGACCATGGCTCTCCACTCACAGTGGCCCTGTTTCACCACCCAGAACAGGCTCTGTATCAGCTGCCAGGCTCCCGGGGTGCCTCACGGCCTGCGCTCCAGGGTCCTCCAGCTGGTCCATGACCAGGGCTGTAGTGGAGGCAGGGGCGGTTTTAGACACGGGCGACCCGGGCAGCCGCCCGGGGCGGCACTTTTTCATAAGACGTGGGGGGCGGCAAGAGCACTTTAAAAAAAAAATCATCTGGGCCACGAAGCGGTTTTCTATTATCTATCATATCACTGTGTGTGGAATTGGCAAATTGGCGCCCCCTGCAGCTGCAGGCGCCTCTGCTCGCTAAGAAGGTGCCGTGGACAGATCCTGAGTGAGAAGGGAGAAGGGGGAAGGGGAGAGGGCGCGGGGTACAGTTCACCTCTGGGTCTCTTTCTTCCAAATAACGCACATTCATAACATTATAATTACAGGCCTATAATTCCTGCACGTTTTCGTTTTTCTGAAGTGTGTGAAATGGCTAATACAAATAGGTAATACAGAACGATTATGTGGTCACCAAGGGCAAGGTGAATTGGTGGAAGGACATCACTGACTGCTTCAACTTATCTCAAGATAACTATTGAAGGATGCTCAAGTGGACAAGGTAAAAATGTGTTTTCAGTCAAGTGTAACTTAACCTAAATTCCTTTTAAGGCAACCAGTTAATGTTGAGCACCAACAAAATTGTTTGCTAGCTAGCGTTAGCTAGCTGATTTGACCATATTAGGGTATGAACATGTTCATTCATCTTGACACTAGGCTAAAGTGTTAGCGAAGTCCCGCTAGCCACAACTAACAGAATATAACAGCATACAGAGTACTAGTATAATCTTAATAATGAACAGGTCGATAGCTAGCTGGTTAGACCATATATTTCCTTTTGACACAACTATACTAGCCAGCGTTAGCGAAATCCCGTTAGCCACGATTAGCTAACTCAACTAAACCATAATGCATGTTGAGTGCTTGCACAACCTAACTTGCAGAGAGCTGGTTAGCCAACATTAATGTACATGATGTGTGCATTGATTCTCTTAAGTGTGTTATTCAAATGTTCTATTGAAGGATTTGTGCAATTGATACATTTAAGTTTGTCTTTCACTTATATTGTTATAATAAAAAATAAATAAGATTCTTTTTTTTTCGGCGGGGGGGGGGGGGGCGCTCAGAGGGAGTTTCGCCCGGGGCGTAATTCCATGTAGAACCGCCACTGAGTGGAGGGTAAGAGCAACGTAAACGCCGTTTACGCACCTCTGGAATTTTGGAAATAGCGTTTACGCACCTGTAAGTGGCGTTTACGCACCTCAAAGTTCCCTGGGCCTTGTATTCTGCCGTTGGAATCATCAGAAATAAATTTGGTGTCATTTTAAAACACCTAAATTTCAAATGGTTGAACATATAAACGCTGTAGTCTGAATCATTTTCATCTGCGCTCTATTATGGTCTGTGGCCCTCCAATCGGTGCCTTGGCTGCCGCGGCGACACCAATCAGGATCCAGGAAGTATGTAAACACATACACGTTGTGGATTAGTTTGTAGTTGTAGTTGTGGATTAAGGGGCTTTTATACTCGGTTTTAACGTAGAAACGTACGCACGTAAGATACATAAGCGCTGTTTTAAGCCCCTTGCGCAGTTACATAAAGGGGCTTTTATACTCGGTTTTAACGTAGAAACGTACGCACGTAAGATACATAAGCGCTGTTTTAAGCCCCTTGCGCAGTTACATAAGACGTAAGTGCGTCCGCCAAAATTTGTAACTATCCAACAAAATCCTCCTAGGGCTCACGTACCCCGCAAGACTGTGATTGGCTGCTAACCGCATCCTTTCAGGAGTCTCACATTTCCGGTTTTCATAGCATAGTATCGCCATTTTTAAAGGCCAAGGCAAGACTACAATATTTTTGAATCATGAATAACCTGCAGACCGTCTCACAAGCCTCTTCTTGATGATTATGAACATACACAACAGAAGAGGTCCGAAGATATGAGCATCTTTACAAACCCTCTTTAAACACTTATAAGGACCTCAAATGACCGCGAATTCATGGACAGAATACTATCCCATTCTCACAGGAGAAATTACCTGAACAGCAATCTGAGCATATTTGTCAAACGCGATAAAAGATACTGCTCTGAAATATTCCTATTCCATACTGAATATTCTGTTTAGATCAAAGGTTTGTTTTGACATACCGTGATATTTCAGATGATAGTTATGTGATAGGCTGTACCACTATGTTGACATTTAAAAACCGTTGACTGCGATTGTTTGGTGTTAAAAACCGTTGACTGCATTGTTTGGAGAGAACGCGCTAATTCACCGAACAAATACTTTCATATTCATTTTCCACCACTTGTTAGCCATGTCATCCATTCATATTGATGTGAATCAATCAATTGCACCCCTGAGGCAAGCGATAGAATATCCAATATTTATTTGTTTGAGTGTTGTTTAGTGCAACGGGGTGTATGATCGTTATTGTCTGTAAAGTAAGGCATTTTCAACAGAAAAATCTCCCGTTCATCGTGTCCATTCGCGTCATGGGGTAGGCAAAAAAACGTTACTCCACCTACTGTTCTGGCGTTGAATCGCTTTGCAACAAGCACAACCCTTGGGGAACCTTAGGAACCATAAACCAAAACGAGTCCGCCGATGCAACTGCGCGGTCAGCCGCACCCGTAGTTACAGAGGTGTAAATCTACCTTTAGCCTGCCTGCCTACTGTTCGGAATGGATTAATTAGCCATGGATATCAGGCGATTTTTGAAGAGGCCATCAGTGCTCCCACTCCCACAGATGCCCGCAGAGGGCCTCAATTACAAAGTAAGACTGAATAAGATCAATTCACGTTTTTAAACGTTGTTTTGGTTCGGACAACATCGCATTAAGACAAGGACAAACTATTAATAACGTGCTTGCAAATTCGATGATGCAGGTAACAAGCCAGCCTTCCCGGTGCCATCTAAATAGACCTAATAAAACGTCAATTATTTCAGCAATTGAAGATGCATGAGTAATTATCCTCACGCATATCGCTGTAGATTAGGTTCATTCATTGAAAATTATAGACAGATTGGGCCTCATTCTCGAACGCAGTTAAGAAGAATTTAAGAGGAATTTCTTCTGAATTGGATTTAGGACAACATTTGGCATTCATGAAAGTTTTCTCATCTGGGAATTTCTCTGAACTTCAGAAGACTTTCCGAACTCGAAATAGCAGTCGTAACTCGGCCAGAGTTTTCTCAAATGCGATTCCTTAAAAAACCACAAGATGGCCCCGTGGGCCATCTTGTGGTTTTTTGAGGAATCGCATTTAAGAAAACTCTCCGTGTTAATGAATTTGTGAGAAATCGTTGGTGATTGCGTTCACATCAACTCTACAGATCCTCGGATTAAAGTATCATTAACAATTACGTTTCACATGTAGGCCTATAGTCATGATTCTACGAGGCACCGTGATGTCATAAAATAAATAAAAGGACTACACCGGAATGCTGCGCTCGTCTAGTGAGCGTCGTTTGGCACTGCCGTCTGTGCAAGTACGGCAATCCAGAATTTTGAAGTAGTTCCACGTTGGTGGAACGAACTGCCTAGCACTACCAGAGCAGGCGCGTCCCTCTCTACCTTTAAGAAGCTTTTGAAGACCCAACTCTTCAGAGAGCACCTCCCTTCCTAACTGGCACTTCGACTAGTGCTTAACTTGCACTTATAGCAGTTACATTCCTGCACTTCATTTTTATTTCCTATTTCGTTTTTCTATTTCTTATGTAAAGTAGTATTTATTGTTACACTAGGTCTCTATTGCTCGTAGCTTGACTGTTCTATCCCTTGTACGTTGCTTTGGACAAAAGTGTCTGCTAAATCACTAAATGTAATGTACACGAACACTGCAAATGTAAGTGAATAAATAAATAAGCACTAAACTCAATCACGTTGATATAGCTATAGTGGAATAGAATGGACACATCTACATCCTGCAACAGTCCATCTCTGCACCGTTCAAGTCATAGACATATATAGTTGAAGTTAGATCTGCGTTTACTCGACGGTGATCGCTTTCCACTTTGACATGACTCGTTTACGAGTTGCTTTCGTGTAGATTCGGTCGATTCCGACTGCACACGTCACTACGGTTGCGTGCCCTTATAAGGAGCTGGCAGGGCGTGTATGTATGCAAATTCAGGAGCACGAGAACGCGCTTTCAATTTAAGAAAACTCTTCCGGGGGAGCACAGCCCAGAAAACTTCTGCTGCGTAGGACCACATTTTCAAGCGTGCATGAATTTGGCGGATGTCTTTTGCTTACGTTGTTTTTCCGAAGCCCGTAAGAAACATTTCAGAAGAAACTTCAGAAAATGTTCGAGAATGAGGGCCATTCTTTGCAAACCAGTTAGACATTGCTAAGTGAAATATTTTAGCTTAGCTATAGAATCTTCCATTTTCGCGGTCAAGGTCAAATATAAGTGTAGCAGAAAAGAAACAGCAGAACAAGCATAATCCCGACCGGTGAGGCAGAGGTACTGTTTGCCTCCCCTCCGTGATTTTTTTTCTTATGTCAGATCAGCAATACTAAGAAGGTTCTACGCATGCGCTCAACCCAGTTTGTGAGGGATTGCGCAATCTGAGTTGAGGCACAGCCTCCCCTGCCCGTACGTCTTAATATAGCAATTGTGTTGTTGTGTTGTGTTGACATTGGAGGTTTCTCCAATGGTTAAAGAACAGGGGAAGTGTTTAATTGCAGCATGGTTTCTTTTTATATTATACTTTTCAGCTGTAACACTCAGGGCCTGTTTCCAGAGGCCTTACATTTTCTTAGGTCCTATAGAGGTCCTTTCTTTTGTCTCTCCCTCCACACCCTTTATTGTTGTGAGGCCTACACATACTTTTCTTTACTGTTTTCTTGAAATTGAATAAACTACAAACATATTTATTCACTGTCATTGATTTAATATGACTTTAACTGATAACATAATGGAATATAGCCAGGACAGCCTTACAGAGTCGCGACGCTTTGTGTTGCGTTGCTTCGCGTCGAGGTCTGTCTGATCACAAAATTCATAGTTTACCCACCTCTAATTTTACCACTACAGCCCTGTCCATGACGGCCCACTTCGGAATCAAGACCTGGGACCTCTGCTTTCCCTGCATATTGTATCAGTTGTCTAACGCGTTTCTCTGAGCCTTCAGCAAATGGCAAAGAAGCCTGCTGCTTGCGCTATTGGTTACAATATGATATGAGGAAGATTCTTCATAGAAAACCAGACAAACCATTTTCTCTGGTGTAGTAATCCAACCGTGTGCCAAATGAATACTTGGCCATGCAAATGTAATGTAGGAATGTGCATCAAACCCCTATTAGCCATCACAGACAGGATAGACCAAACCAAATCCCTAAACTAGTCTCAAACCCTCAGCAACAAGCCATAATATGAGTTACTTATCATCAACAACAAAAGATTACATCCATCTCCAAACCTGTTTATACTGGAGCAATTCAGTCAAATGCCTTCTGACCGACAGTCAGACACTTTGTCAGTGGTTGATGAACAGCGTACTTGAAACAAAGACAATCACATTTTCCCAAGCTCAAAGGAAGCACCAGTACATTGAGACAGATATATCTACAGTAAGAAAAGATCTTTATTTAGTTTACAGCACAGTAAGGCACCATGAATATTCTTGCACTATGTTTAATTGTTCCGACATGTCAAAGGCAGTGTTTTATTGTATATGTGATGCTGCTTGGTTAGAAGAAGATATGTTGCTTCGCCATCACTGGTGAAAATGTGTAAACAAACAGATCTTCTAAGTTAAATCTTTCTAGCAAGCCTTCTTCATGGCTGTGTGTAACGCAGGTATTTTTTCCCAGAAGGCACTTCTTTAGTGGTGAAGCCAGCGGGGAAGAGTTTGTTTGCCTCCTCATCAGAAAGGGAGGGGATGACCATGACCTTATCGCCAACCTGATAGACAGAAGAATCAAAAGGAGATTGGTGTGATACTGTAGTAGATTGTCATTACCAGACTTCTAAAACATTTGCTTGATGAGGGGATTCCAAACCTAATGCTGTGCAATAGTACTTTATTGAAGACTGGGGGTATACACATTGTGACAAGACAAGAAAGGGTTCTTACAGAAGATTATATGTGTCACTTATAAGCGTGTACACAGCATGTGGCCTCTATGTGCATCTGTGATCTTATTTTAACTCTAATCTGTTCCCATTATGCCATTACCAGGATCAGAAGAATCTAGGCAAGATATCCTGGCACTGATGCAAAAATTACTAATTTAAAGAAAAAGCTTGTGAAGTTATATGAAGAATTTGTACCTTGATTTTATGAGTTTGGTTGGATAGTAGAGCTTACCTTCCAGTCCACTGGTGTGGCAACTTTCTTCTGGGCGGTTAACTGCAGGGAGTCGATGACCCTCAGCAGCTCATCAAAATTACGACCCGTTGTTGCAGGGTAAAGGATAGACAGCTTCAGTTTCTTGTCTGGGCCGATCACAAAGACCTAAAATATCACGTAAACAACATAAAAATGACCAAATGATTTACCATTACATCCATATAAATATCGATCTACACATGTTAACATCAATGCTTCAAATGCTAGCAGATTACACAAGGTCCAGCAAACTCTCTCAGCAATACAAAACCATTACCCACTTCCATTGTTTGGTAAGGAGTGATTTCAACACGTTTTTAGTTGTGCAGAATTTCAAAATATGTCACCTGAGGTAAATGTCTTCAGCAAAATATGTCACCTGAGGTAAACGTCTTCAGTAAAATATGTCACCTGAGGTAAACGTATGATAGGTATGTCATTTCTCGGTCACTTACGCAACGAGCAGTCAGGGGCATGCCATCTTTGTCCAGCTCATCAGGGTCCAGCATCCCCAGCTGCACTGACAGCTTTCTGTTATGATCCGCAATGATGGGGAATGGCATGGGAGAGCCAGCCTTTTCAGGGTTGAAGGCCATCACATCCTATGGAGTAGAGAGAGAAGGGTTAAGGGGAGAGAGGGAAAAAAAAAAGAGAGCAATAGAGAGAGAGGAATTGGCCTTGACAATTGTGCCAACATTCAATGAATCAATAACCCAAAAAGTTAACTATACACAGTCACTTTCACTGTTGAAGGGGAGACATCTTATTCAGTAAGGCCTGTAATGTAATAGTAAAGTTGTTTTAAACATCCATCAACATCTGCATTTGGTAACGATCCATTGAAAGCCGTCTCAGCACCTGGTCATTCTACAGAACATTCTACTGTTGGGGAAGAACTTTAGCTGCGTGTTAGTGAGTGCATTTGAGTAGGGGATGGCTGTGAAAAACAACACTCAATGTAAAAGACAATTATTCAGTTTGTTGTTTTGTCTCAGACATATGCATTCCACTTTACAGTGAATTGTCAGGATGAAGAGCCATCTGCCAAAAGACTTATGGTAAAAATGTTAGCCTTAGGGATGGGCGGTGCTCTCTGGTCCAATCAGAAAGATCCCAGTGTAACATTCAGAACCAGGCCAGCCGATGAAGCTTACTCCCCATTCTGACCATCGTGAGGTTTGGAGAGAACGAGAGGCGGTGCTGCTGTAACCTGGCAACCCGAGGAAATACCCAATCAGCTTTAGCCTCTGTTTCTAGATGTAGCCACCCCTTTACTGGCCTGCCGACCTCCTCTACCCTGAACAATGAAACACAGCCATCTGTGTAAGTAGTTTAGACCTATTAACTATTGATAGGCCATGTAGAGATTCAGTACTTCTGGTGGTTACAAATGAGGTGTAGGAGAAAAACTGAACAGGAGACTGATAGAGAAATGTAATACATTGTTATTCTATTTTTAATCTGAATGCTTACATGTACTGAATTAAGGAACCAACTCTTGCAATATGAATGATTGTGACACTTTGCTGAAGTGATACATCTTGTTTTTGCTGTCAGACACCTACTGATCAGACAAGGGTCAGATGAGGGTCAACGTCTTGTCTCAGAATGATGTCCCGTGCCTGCTTATGAAACATGTTTTGAGGAACTATATACACTGGCTGCGCCCAGCTCATCTTTGGAGTTTGTTCATGATATTTGGTTGTGACACTCTCCCTCTTTTACAAAAAAAGATAAAAGCGCTGAAATTCTGATTGCTGGTCTCTGTCTCATTAATATTAACGTCTTTATATAAATGTATCTAACAGAGACGCATAAAGTATCCATATGTTTTATGTCAATGTGGAGATTCAGAAACACCAACACTAAAACGTTTCTAGATGTAACAATTAAATTCAACTGCTGTGGTTTCAAAACCTTCAAATATTTAACTGACTAACAGGTATATCTTAAAACTGATTTTGCCATGAAAAAGGGTGTGCTACGAGTTCTAGATAGTGCATTTCGTTATGAGCCTTAGACCAAACAATGTGGTTTGTGATTTTTGTGCCTTTTGGTTAACACCAAAGTATTAACTGGGGGTTATGTCTGGGGAAGAGTACACTGAGGAAATGTAGAAAGAACTCTTTGGGGCTTGGTGAAAGAACTCTATGGGGCTTGGTGAAAGAACTCTATGGGGCTTGGTGAATTAGACCAACCTTGCTCCAGCTGAGATGGTCCTCCACACTGTCAATGGACAGAGCGATCATCTTCACATTGCGCTTGACAAACTGATCACTGACTTTGGCTGCACAGGCCAGTTCTGTGGTGCACACCGGCGTGAAGTCACGAGGATGGGAGAAAAGAACGCCCCATCTGAGGATGGAAGGGGAAGAGGGGAGGAAACGAGATGAGTTACACCAAGCCAAGGAAAGCAGAAAGAGACAAGGGGGGAGAAAATGAGTTAACAGCCTGGGACATTCTTACAAAATCTCTAGAGGCCCGCAGAGCAGGTGTCCAAAATCTGGCGCAGACAGAACAGTAATAAATAACCCAACAGCTGAATTCTAAGCATTTTGGGGGAAGGTAGACCGAGTTACAAAAAAACTATTATATAACTGCCCCAGTGCTGCACCAGGACAAATCATGCTTCCATGGCTCCAGTTTTCCCATGGCTCCGTGAGTAAATCAACACAGGAACAAACTTTTAGCCAGATGTGTTCCATGTTTACACGGTGATAAATTTGATCCTAAACATTCTTGTGCAAGTAGCATGATTCCTTTTGCAGTTCAAATCACAGGAAACCCTGCGATAACTCAGGGGTCTAAGATACAGCATGGAATTCCACAGAGCACACAGAAAAATCTGACACAGAAATGTCTATCGTTTTCAATTGAATGCAGTCTTTTGTGACCTTTGACCTCAGACAGATCAGCGCAACATGACACTTTAGAGTGTTGTCTAAATGCACAGCAGTGTAATTACGAGAGGAGTGTCAAACATGTGACCACGAGTCATGCAGTGTTGCTGTAAGAAGTTTGTGTGGGAGAAGGAAGGGGACTGCAACTCCCCGGACGCCTGAAGGACTACTCCCTTGGCGAGACAACAAAACAAACTTCCCATATCCATGAAAACCTCTTCAACCATAACATCAATTTAATAGTGCATGGAAATAACATGTCAATTGCAAAAGTGAATTATTTGTGATGAGTGTGAACAATGTGTGTTTACTCAATGTCTATGAACAACTCATAATGAATTCAACAGGGACACGACAGAATTTTACAGCTCTGAGACAAGCATCTCAAAGCAAGAGGGATCGTTGCCCAGTTGTGATAAAGTAAAGTTCACTAGTTCGCCCATTGGAATGCTTGATTTAGAGCACTGATTATAAGCATGCTTGGCAGTTGGCTGCAGTCCTGAGGTGCCTATTGCAGAGATAACGTGTGAGCAACAAATGTGAGCCTGGAGCTACAAGTAAAAAGGAGCAGGTGGGATACTTTGCTATGCCGTCTGTCAATCACCCCTATGGGCTCCTCACGAACTTTGTCTAGAAGACATAATTTACCTTACAAGAACTATTTTTAGCTAATTTTGTCTTCAATTTCTGATCCCCTGAATAGCAGAGATAACCCTTCATCATAGTTTTGTAACCATATAACAAAAAAAATGGAGTTTTATAAGAGGTGGTTATTTATTGACCAGGTTTGGCACTTTGATAACCTGAAACCATGGACTTGTGCATCTAGTTCTCATTCTCGCATGTTACATAAAGTCCCGCCCCCACTGATACTACATTGGTAACTGCAGAATGACTGCCAAGGCCCAGAGAGAACGCGCCTCAATCCCAGCTGAGAACAATTCAGTCTTTGTCTGCAAAGCCTCGTGTGGCATTCAAGTTAGTTTCGTTTTTTTTTTTTTTACTTCATGACTCCACCTGGAGAGTAAATCCTATTTCAAATTCAGTCCATGTAATCAAATAAAAGAGTGGCATCCAAGACGGAGCAAAGGTTATTCGTTGAGAGCATCACCTTGACTGAGAACACAGCATATGATATAGTGTGTGGCCTCTCAGAACAGAGCACAGGACAGTGCAGCTACTGAAATTCTGCAACGTCAAAATACCAGTGCAGAGTTTCCCACCTGCCTCGGGGTGAAGGTTCCACACCTGTTGGTAAAATGTCATACAGAACCTACTTCGGAATATAATCAGTCAAACCAAACAGAAATTTACGTTGCTGTCCAGGAAATGTAACGATCTATTGATCTGAGTGGGGTGGAAAATTCCTGGAATATGCACGTTGCATGCGCCATTCAATAATGGACCGCGGTACATTTGGTTTGATATTCGATACATTCATACACAACAAAGCACTCCATCGTAATTACATGATTGATCTTATGGAAAATAGCCCTACACCACCATATGATGTGTCAAAAAAACCAAACACATTATATGTTGTCGCTATCGACTTTTATCCGAAAACAGCTCCACGACCCTTTCACTAGTCTCAGTTACTTCCGTGGCTACGATCTGCGTAAGGGACCGTTTGCAAGTTACATACTTCACTGGTGTTCGCTTTTGATATGCCAGTAAAGATATTCACTAAAAACGTAATTCCAAAACGAAGTCACGGACTTCCCACAACGCATATGCAGAAGAAAGAACCTTTTTGGAAACTGTTTTTGGCCCTCTAATTCTAATGGCTGTAGTAGCTCCACATACGTGTATGTATAATAATTGTAGCCAACAACTAGTGTCAAGGAAAATATCTGTGCCTGAAGTAATCAGATGGATTTTAAAATTCTGAAACTGTCTGTTACAGGCAATTGGATTCAGTGGCAAATATACCAAACAGGAAGCAAGTTCATATCTCTGCGAATCTTTTGTCAGTTGACTTCACAATGATTGTGTGGATACAGCTAATAGCCTATTCATTGTAAATGGGTCACATGCATTTTTGAGCTGACACCTCACTGAGTCACAGTGTTCACAAAGGTTTTTATTTATGTAGTAGCCTAGATCTACTTGATTCATTCAAAATATAGGGTTCCTTGTGGTCATGCATACATATTATACCGATATTCTTGCTGCGCATCAGTTAAAAAAAATATGCAATATTTGACATATCCTACAGTATAGGCTACTTATCCATTTCTGAATATGAAACGGCCCCGTGTCTTATTATAGTTATTATATAGACATCGGCCATGGAATTAAGCTTGAGTGCTTTGTCGTGTCCGAATGTAGGCATACGGAAAATTCAAATTGAATATCCATCGAATATCAAACTTCAAACCAATTTCACCGAGGTCAGCATCTGCAACTTCTTTTCTACAAACAGTCCATGCCACTAACTTGACAAATGAACGGCAGATGCACTTATCCAAAACTCCCCAGTGTAACACAAACACATGGCGAGGCAATACACTTGCTTCAAATGTTTTCTGCTGCTTAAAGGGTACTAAATAGGAATGTGCACGGGGTCTAGGTGAGTCCATGTGTAACACATGACAATGAAGATAGCAGCTTGGTGTTGGTTAAGTTAGAAACAGTCCTGCTGTGGTCTACAGGGGCAGCGCGACACACTTTATAATAAATAGATATGCTTTACTTTTATACAAATGCATGACAAAATATCTGACTTTCAACCTCTACCCATCACACGGCGTCACAATCAACAGGCACACCTATGAGCTCAACAATAGAGTTGAAAATTACACCTGATGTTTCAGTTTGTTAATAAACACAAATATAACTTTGCAATCGGTCTATTTCATGTACACGGCAACGTTGTTCGGAGACATGATATGGCCATAATACATATGTGGCTACTTACGAGTCTCCCAAAAAGTCGTGAAACTTTATTTTGCCGATTGTTGTATCAGCCTCGAAATTTGGAAACACGTCTCCCAGCAAGATACCTGGCATGGCTGCGGTCACAGTCTCTTCCACTGTGAGAAGAGGCAGTTTAAGTTTGGTTAGCCTAGCTTAATCGGAGGATGTAGCAAACGGGGGAGGGGTGAACCGTCTCAGTTTGGCCTGATGGTCTTTGCAGTGCATCTACAACTGACCTCATCAAATGTCCAACAGTTACAGGACTTAGGTTAATACGTTTAGGGTTTCAACCAAAGATTGCTGTATATTGCTATCGAATTATTTAATTGACATCTCTCTATCCCAAACGTTTTATTCTTTAAAAGGACGGCGTTACAGAACTATGCCCTGACATTTGAGATTTTCCCTTTTAGCAGCATGTTGTAGCTTCACATTATGCCAGAAACTGTGTATCACATACATTTCCTCTTTAGCGATTCGGCATTTAATTTGTTGCCATCAGTTTGCTTCATTTCTGGTCACGTGACTGACTTGTTCAAGGGAAGTTTATTTCCCAGTTATCCTATCCTAGTGCGGTAAAACAAAGATGGCGGAAGTCACTTCGGATGCTGACACTGCAGTCACCTGTGAAGGGATGAACTGAGACGAGAAATAGTGAAACTTCAGCAACGTTATTCGTCTACAACCACCGTACTGAAAGCGGGTTGCACCCTACCCGAAAATAAGTAAACATAGAAATCAAAATGCCTTCCCCAAAAGCTAAAACTAGCGGTGGACGCAGTGGCAGTTCCCCTGGTATCGGTGGCAACGGGCGTTATGAGTTTATGTCCCTTAATCGACGTCCACCACAGCATTTGTTGCAGCGACAAGGTTCCGACCCAACATCAGCTCGACTACGTGCATCCGAGAGCCCGACTCGTCGTCGAGGCTCCGGTTCGTCTAATGCATCTACCTCGTCTACCGGCGGACAGCTGCCGGAAGAAGACTGTATGCGACTGAACCCATCGATCGTCGGCATAGCGTTGAGCTCACTGTTAGCCACGGACTTGTGGCTTTCCAAACGTCTGGGAGTGTGTGCTTGTGAAGATTCCTCCTGGGGAAGTATACGGCCGCTGATGAAGCTGATCGAGATTTCTGGACACGGGATACCATGGCTTGTTGGTGCTGCTTACTGCCTCTACAAGAGCGATAGCGCAGCCGGGCAAGAGGTCATGCTCAACCTACTCATGGGTAAATGTCTATAGGTCGGCATTTCAAAATAGTACTTGTCATTTACTCTAAATGCTTCACCTATTTTTTCCCTCTGTCAACATCCCGCCCACTCCTATGCAGACCCTCTTCCTGTGTATTGAACCATCTAGTCAGGCTACCTGTTTCACACAACTGGTGTCCATCATCATCATCATCACCATCATCTTCATGTCTAGTCTCGTGTTTTCTAATGATGAAGTTTTCCTCAGAGATGTCTGGTAGAACTTTATAGAACGCATTAAAGTCAGTTTTGTGATTACAACATGCCATGCATTTTGGTAGTAACCTAGTTTGCTTTTGTTGGTGTATGACAACAGGTCACTGGCTGTAGCTGTCTTTCTGAATTTTGCACATCTGACTTTGACAGGCTCACCAAACTGCAAAGCTTGACAGTTTTAGAAATACTATGACTGTGCCTCCCATTGACTTGTTTGTTGGAGCAAGTGCCAGCCCTGAATACACAGTTGGTCCGCCTCCAGAGGTAGCCTAATGTATTGACCTACATTTGCAGTGTCCCTGTACTCCTGTACTCGCTAACCCCTGCCATAGTGAAGCATTGTTAGGGGAGGGGGGGGGTGTTTTTTGAATGAAATGAAAAATACACACAGCCAACTTGGTGGCAGCAAACTCAGGGTGACTTATTTGGGTCATATAGAGTAATTGTGCTTATTTGTGCATGTGATGCTGACTATTGACATCAGTGTTATCTCAGTTCTAATCAGGTTTTTATACTTCATTGTCAAATGTACATTGTGTGTAGACGGAAGAAAGGGGCATGTAGAACATGAAGCTGTTAAGCAGTGACTCTGTGAAGAGCTGACAGTTAGGATTGCAACGTTATACCGGTATCACAGTAAACTGTGATGTGAAAATGGATGGTTATCATACCATGTACATTTGCTTATTACCAGTATTGTGGGAAACAATGCAACCAGAGACAAAGTTGCTGACAAAGGAGGAAACATCAAACATGTTCGGCCATCTTCGAGAACACCATCCCTCTGTGCAGATGAAAGTGGGTGTCCCATTTATAACTTCACTCCCTAATGAAAAAAATGTGTGACCGTTTAAACATCAATCGTGAAATGCATCAAAATCATTTTCCACATCCTGGCTCCCGGCTATATCGGCGTTGTCTGTCTGTTCGGTAATCTCTGATTTACTCAGCTCGGGGAGCTGACAGAAGTAAACAAGAAAAAAAACATTAACAAAAATCCCTTCTGTTTTCATTCCTTTAAAGGCCATTGTAACTGATAATAATAATACTAATTCTAATAATTGTGAAATACCGTGAATCCGGGACATTTTCCGAGACAGTTATCATACTGTGAAAATCTTATACCGCTGCAACCCTACTAACAACAGATATTATCCAAAACGATAGCAAACAGATATTTGCACCTTAACACTGCACAGCTCATGGAGCATTTAGATGCATATATGGCTGCAGTGTTCACATTGAGCTACAAGCAACATACACTCTTAGATGGCAGTACAATTGTCCAACAAAAAAAAACAAAAAAAAACAAAGCCAAGTTTCTGCCTGGCTTTGCTTCTAAACTAGGCAGCGAAGGGGTGATGATGAAACATTTTGGGGAAAACCTGGGTCCGTCACCGGATCCAGAAATACCCATCCCTGGGGCTGGCTGTCTCTGAATGCCCTGCAGCAAAATCTTCCTACCCTACAAGACGGTCCCAATAGTGTGATTTCTCTATTTTAATCCTCATATCTCACCCTCTTGCTCTTTTCCCTTTTGTCTTTTCTTTCACTCGCTCCCTCATTCTCTTTCATATGTGCAGACAGCCTGCTGCCACCCTTTCTAGTACTGAACAGCACTTCTGACAGATACCACATAGAGAGAGGGGGGGTGAAGGGGGGGGGTGAAGGGGGATGAGCAGAAGCATCACCTCTAGGGATGAAAGAACTGCATCTCTTTACTGCCACATGGGCTAAGCATTCAGTCAGTGTGTCACAACGACAGAGTGTGTGTGTGTGTGTTTGTGCAGTGTGCAATTTAAGATGGGGCAATTAAGATAATGGGTTAGTTTGATGTGATGCTGGCTTAATTACATTAAACTGACAATTTAATTTTCATTTTTCAACTAACATTACAACTGATATTAATGTTACTAAATGCTCTTCTATATGTGTAACCTCCTTATGTAGACAAGCACAGTCCAAGGCCAGACTCGAACTCGAAACCAGGCTTAAGGTGTCGGGTAGTGAGGTTTAGTCACTGCACAGCACTGTACCCACCGGCTATCGTTACACCTGTCTGTGTGTTCCTGGCAGCGCTCAGGCTATTTGTTCTCATCGTAATTGTGCCAAATTTATGAACCTTTCTTTATGTGTGCAACTGGTTTGGATGAAGTCTGACAATACTTAAGTTTTTGCAGTTGCAGTGATGTGCAGTTGTATGTCTTATTAGTATGTAGATTCTAGATAATGCTTACAGTGTGTGTGTGTGTTTGTGTGTGTGTGTGTGTCTGTGTGTGTGTGTGTCTGTCTGTGTGTGTGTGTGTGTGTGTGTTTGTGTGTGTGTGTGTGTCTGTGTGTGTGTGTGTCTGTCTGTGTGTGTGTGTGTGTGTGTGTGTGTGTGTGTGTGTGTGTGTGTGTCTCCCACAGCTCTGGTGTTGGACCTGATCCTGGTTGGCATAGTGAAAGCAGTTGTGCGTCGTCGCCGCCCGTCCCACAACCGAATGGACATGTTCGCCACCTTCTCCGTGGACCGCTACTCCTTCCCATCGGGCCACGCCACACGCGCAGCCATGTGCGGGCGATTCCTGCTGGCCCACCTGGTCCTGGCAGCGCCGCTCCGTGTGCTGGTCATACTCTGGGCCACCCTGGTGGGCTTCTCCCGGGTTCTCCTGGGCCGCCACAACGTGACCGACGTGGCCTTTGGCTTCGGCATGGGCTACTGCCAGTACAACCTGGTGGAGGCATTGTGGATGTCCTCCGCCACACTGAACGGCCTGATGGGACAGTTCGCGTAAGAGGAGTGGAGGGCCTCCAAGGGGGTGCAAGGTGGTGGATGGATGGATTGCGGGGGGGGGGGGGGGCAAAAGAGGTCTGAAAGTGGACAAGTGTAAGAGCGGTGTTAAGGACTGTAGAGTGTTGGTTATTTGTGAAGGGAGATTTTATAACTTCACCTTCCAGTATCTTCCGAGGCTCGTCCATGTGTGTCACCATTTCCTCATTGCCTGCAAACAAAAAAAATAAAACATTTAATCATCACCATCAAGCCACCACTGCAGTACAGTTTAACTTCTGATTACGAAACTCTTTACAGTCCCATATGCACCAGACCTGGCTGAGTGTCATTATACACTACTTCTGTGTGTATTTGAAGAACAATGGGGAGGAATTTCACAGGATAGCTTCAGTTACCCGCAGGGTGTTCTCTGCCCCAAATACTGCAATACTGGTGCGGCACGCGTGCGTGCGTGCGTCTGTGTGTGTGGGAGGAGGTCTGTTTTGGTGTTTCATGCTGGAAGTGGATGCATGGAAGTGCATTGCTAGCTTTCAGTTTGAAGTGATAATGTGGGCTGCATAGTGTTTTCTGTCCATGCAAAAGTGCTGAATGTGATGGAGGTGTTCAGTTTATTGTGGATTGATTGTATAGTGTATTTCAAATTTGTGTACTTTTGCTGACGTCCTTTCTCCTCTATGCTGATTTCATCATGCAAAATTACAAGTAGGAATATGTATTTGCTGATATATGATTTTTCGCTGAAAGAAATGAAGAGGCGTTATGCTAGTATGTTGGGATTGTGTTTGTGTTCATAATGCTGCTTCCATCCCATCTCTGTTATGACACCTTTATCTGTAGTCATGCACAAAGCATCAGTAGGCATGGCAGAGTCTACTAGAGTCCTGGTTATATAACACTGCTGACTGAAGACTTTGAAGGTCTTTCAAGTTATGGGTAGAGTAAGGTAAACCTTTATCTCAGGGCATGATTTCCCAGTATCCCCAGGCAAAAAACCTTACCTTTGAGCTTTCCAAACGAGCCTCTGAAAGCAAACTTCAGATGATTATGCCAGAAGTGATGTCTAAGATGACGCCTCTAAGGCACTGAGGGTTAACTATTTATTTTTATCATGGTGCTCAGCAACAGATCCAAGGCTGAGCACGTAGGCCACCATCTAGGCACAGCTGGCAGTTTGATTTCGATCGGAACAGTGAGCTTGGTTATGTAATGTTTTGCTAGACTGAACCGGCGTTTGACGCCAGTAGCTCCTGTGACGTAATTCACACGGAGTGCTTCTTGGCAGGGGTGCGAAATGTTCACTAGACTAGTGCACCCATCACTGAGGTGACTGACCAGATGAACTGGTTCTGTCCACATTGTACTCGTGTCTGACCGTCCTCTCTGTAGGCCACTGGGTCCAGTTTAATCATTTTGTGTGATGGGCTTCATTCTAAATGCCCTTATTTGGCCTAGGCCTAAAAAAGGAACCTTTTAAAATGATGTGTAACATAAATTGTGTCCCCCACAAATGTCTACATACAAGTCATTTTGACTGTTTAGCTCCACCATTGACATTCTGTATACCCCATTTTTTTTACTTTTAATTTGGCCTTTTTCTTGTGTTTCCTCTTCGTGGGCATCTCCAGAAGCCTTAGGTGGAAATCAGTGCAGTGCATTTATCCTTGTGCAATTTCATTCATTTTACCTGAACAGGTAATTCCGCAGGGTTTCATCAAGGTGACGTCACCAGCTTGCAAAAGTCATTGTAAGAGCTTCTCTTTGCAGAGCTGAAGGATTCATAAGAAAGAAGGGAACCTCAGAGATGGTTTAAATCCACAGCTGACTCCCTCTATTCCCTACTGCGCAGAAGGACTGCAGCTGGGTGGATATAACGGAAAAATACTTTCTCAGCCTGCACACCACTGTGGCTAGATGGATTCTATCCGGCTCACTCTTTGACATTCGCTAAGCCTGCGTCCCGTGTGAGTGCGAGGCGAGAGAGGATAGATGGTGGTATGACCAAAGGCCACCAACTGTTAACACCCCTTCAGTGATTAGTGAAACTGCAAGTTCTATCTATTCTATTGTGACTGCCCTAGTCTCTGTGTCCCTCAGGAGCGGATTGACAGAAAAAGAGAGAGCTCCAGTTCCATCACAGCTCGTGCTCTTTTTTTCCCCTCAGCACTCAGCCTGAGATTGAATTTAACTCTGTTAAAATTCCTCTCCTCACTCTCCCTTCTCCTGCAGCCTCCACCCCACACCCCACCACCACCACCACCACCACTTTCCACCCCCTGCCTTTTTGGGTCTTATGTAACCTCCGCAAACTCTCCAAAGTTCTCCTTAACCCCTCACATGCCTGGTTTGCGTTCTGACAGTCTCAGCAGGGTCTGTATGTATTATGTATGTGGATTGATGTTAATGTTTGCCGATTCTTTTTTTACATTCCAAATGTTGCAGCAGTGCCTGTAACTAGTCTTAATGCATGTTGTAATCAGTATGGGCTAGGTGGCTCTGTACTTTGAGGATGGTCAATGTTGTAAGCTGCACTTTCTATTTTCTTTGAATGTACCGATCTGTGTCATACGCAGGACAGTCTGTGACCACTCAGATTTTAATCGATGTAGACTTAGTGTGGATGTTAATTTAAAGACGTATATGGAATAATTTATTTTCTTTCGCATAATTACATTCAAATGCAATATGCAGGGGTTTCCAGGGCATCCTTACGTGACTTGCTAGTCTGAGAAATCCGTCCGGCCATCTGTTCAGCGACACGGTCAACACAGTCCTCCGAGGTGAGATTCTCAGACAGAGCAGTCACTGCTGTTTTTTTCCCATTGCAATAATTTAAAAGCTCTTCCTTTATGCTATTTTTTGCTCAAAGGACCAACTGCAATATCATTGTTTAAAAAAAAGGACTGTGGCAAAGGCCTGGCAGCACAGACTTTTTTGTATGCCTTCATCACATAAGGCTTCATCACCAGCTATACAAAGTGAATATGAACTCTATAATAATCTGTGTTGTACATCGTATAATCCTTAATCTGCTGTCAAGTCTAATGTATGTTTCAATGTAAAAAATGTTAAGTATATATGGGGTAGTGTGGTAGCAAGCAAGACTGTTTGTACTATATTTGTGGGATATAGTCTAAAAATGGACCATAATGTGATTGTATTTTTAAAATAAATTTGCAAGACGAGAGCTTTAACAATGTCTGTTGTTCTTTTAACATACAGAAAATATGCTGATAATGACACACTTGAAAACGAATTCAGAAATGTGTTTTTTTAATAGAACACGCTTAATAATTGGCCATTTAATCAAATGTATTGTTTATATCATTATAGTTGTTCTACTGATTGATTAAATATTAATTGTCTGAATTTATTTTAACAAACGAAATTTCACCAATATTACTTATTTCACTAATTATCATGCCATATTAGATTAAACCATATCGTTTTTATACCCTTTATAGATACTACAATTTAAATGTGATTTCTCCACCCTGTTACTATACCGTTAGCTATGGAGATGAGTGCATTATAATTCACATTCTCACATTCAACTTTTCACAATCAATCTGGGGTTGGAGTTTCCCAAAGCCTTCTTAACCTTAAGATGTACCTTCATGTTTCGATGTGTTTCCCAACACAAATCCACTTGCAGTATATTTTAACTGACCCCTTTCATCAGCTAGACCTGAGGCTCGATACGTGGAAATGGAAAAGCAGAGCGTAAACCACCCTGTTTTGGGATAAAACGTATTTGCCCTTTAGTCAATGGTAAACCCTGTGAGCTTGGGTAAACACCAGAGTCTTTAATCAATGCAATCAATCTTTGGAAATGATTAAAAAGATATATTGCAGCTGGACCTAGTATAAAAGACGGCATGAAGAGGAGCTCTTCCTCTTTGATCGACACGAGCACTACCATTAACTGGAAGGTATGTCAGCATCTTCGTTTCTTTGGCACATCATACCCATTTTGGTATGATATCTATTCAGTGTTGGCAGATTTTTTAATCAAATGTAATTTCGTTTTTTATATTATGGGAGACAAGTTAGCATTTTTAAATGATGTGTGTCTATCTGTATTTTTATGATGGACTTCACTGAAATGTGATCAGTGGCTTCACATACATTTTTTATGTTATGGTATTGCTCCTGTATCCCTTTCGAATTTAACTGTGTAATCAATTGCAATTGTATGCTAACCAGAAACAGGATGGATGTATCACAAAATGATAAGATGATCTTTGACTCAATACAAAAGGAAGATCTATGACAGGCATCTTTGATAAAGCCTACTCCGTTTGACAGGATCCAGGGCAGTGCATTACTCTATGAACTATGTATGATGGAGAAAGTGTTTCATAGATGAGTTCGGAAACTAAGCCAAGGTGAAACAGTTGGTATTTAAGTATATTTATTAATAGTAATTTTAAGCATTTTATTTAGAATTTCAATATTAATGGAGGATGCTCAGATATATGATTGCAGCTTCTCAATTGTTAGAGTTATTTTCACTCTTGCGTGTTGTTTTGGAGAGGAACCACCGTACGAAGCAATTTGTTGTAACAAGATAAGTTTTACTGGTAGATACTGACACAATACAACTCGCCCAACAGACAATCAAGTACAGTCAAGCAAGCTGGAGAATGCATTCTGATCTGATACAGGCGATGCTCAAACTTTTAAGGCCTAATCCTGTGATGTCACTCTGGGCCCCTGGGCCGCCCATCTATCGATCTTAAGATTGTGACATACTGTCTCGTCCACTCTGTACATAGTAATAACACATGATTCTTGTGGTATTTTCCACTTACAGAACTTCTGTTTTTAATCTGCTGACACATCTATCGTCTGGAAGCTTTCCCTTATCTGCGCCACAGCCTTGACCATTCATGATTTCTCTTTTCGCTGCCCTTTCTCACAGCCCTCTGTCCCAGTTTTAACTTGCTCTCTCGTCTGGCTTTACATTTCCTACGTGAATTTTACTTGCTGTTTCTGACTGACTTTTTCATTTGATTATACTACATTTGATACATTTGATTTGATATGATTTGATAATTCAAATGTATCTTACACAGTGTCATTGAGAAATGTGCTTGCTAGTAGTGCTGGTTTAAAAAAAAAGTCAAGTACAAACCTTTATTTCACTCTGGAATCGTCCTGCTTTCCAGTGCAAGTTGAACACTGCTGGACAGGAGGGATGGAACAATAACGAATATTTTTAAGTTGTCACAGCTCAAATAATTAAACAATTGAGTGTAAGCAAAGTCACACAGCGACTGTAAGGTCTCAGACACTGTGCAGAAGTAACACAATTTTGAAACTGACACACATATTGTTAGGTGAAAATTCACTCAAGTTGCCTCAGGACTCCGGAGTTGCATATAAGTATATTTATTCAACAACAACAAGCTTGTCGGGCTCACCCACGTCCTGGCAGGCCAGAGAGAGGCATGAGCCAGGGGTTGGTAAAGGATATCCTCACGGCTGTGGCATATCCGTGGGGATATCCTTTAATAACCCCACTCTCATATACATATATACTGTATATATATACAGAGAGTGAGAGAGAGAGAGAGAGAGAGAGATATTACTGGCTCCTTCTTTTATCTAACAGATTTCCAGTATCTGAGCAGCTAGTACCATCAGTACAACTCTGTCTCCAGTAGGCATCCATTGGGTTTTACTCTTCTGTATCCTATGCCACAGTGACTATTTCAATTTTGAAGCTGATTCTTCTCTCCACAGGCAGCATGGTTTGAAGCTGATTCTTCTCTCCACAGGTAGCATGGTGCGCACGGTGGCAGTGATCGGGGCTGGTCCCTCTGGGCTGGCCTGCATTAAGAGCTGCCTGGATGAGGGGCTGGAGCCCACCTGCTTCGAGAGCAGCGATGACATGGGAGGCCTGTGGAAGTTCAAGGCAAGAATAACATCAGTGTTTTTATGATTTCCTAAATTGCTAATTTGTTTTATCTTCATCATGTTTTGTTATAGAAATATATTTAAATCCATACACATATAAAAATATGTTTCGTATGTTGTTTTTATTTGAAACAGAAAGTAAATCATTATAAATCATTGTCTTTACTTTTACATTTTCTTGATCTGTCAGATTTTGTCCGAGTCTTTTGGTCAAAGAACAGTGAAAAAACTTAAATGTGAATGAGAGTTATCAGCAGACGTTTGGTTATTGTACATGTCTTAAGATACCGCTGACGCCTACAGGAAGTGTCTGAGCCAAACAGAGCCAGCATCTACCGCTCCCTGACCATCAACATCTCCAAGGAGATGATGTGCTACAGCGACTTCCCCATCCCAGGCAACTACCCCAACTACATGCACCATTCCAAAATCCTGAAGTACTTCCGCCTCTATGCCGAGCACTTCAAGCTTATCCAGCGCATTCGCTTCCAGGTAAAAACAAACAGCAGCATTAACCTGTGACAGGTCACCGTTTGTTACAGAGCGTGAAGATCTGTGGGAAGTTCACCTTAAGATTGTACTGACTACTGACATAATTTAAGAACACTTAAGAATGTGTTAAGCCTATGAAGAATGTATAAAGAGAATAACTACTGCATTGTCCATTTTGTGTGTGTGTGTCTGTGTGTGTGTGTGTGTGTGTGTGTGTGTGTGTGTGTGTGTGTGTGTGTGTGTGTGTGTGTGTGTGTGTGTGTGTGTGTGTCTGTGTGTGTGTACAGACCTCCGTGCGCAGTGTGAGGCAGAGGCCTGACTTCACTCATTCAGGTCAGTGGGAGGTGGTGACCGAGAACAAGGACGGTCAGGAGGAGAGACACGTCTTTGATGCAGTGATGGTCTGTTCTGGTCACTACACCTACCCCCACATCCCCCTGCAAGACTTTCCAGGTGTGTAGACTTGCTGTGTTGTGACACATGACCGTCTGACCCACATAGGGCCCAGTGTTGCCCCCCTCAAATGAGCTGTATGTTTGTTTAGTTTGCTGGGATGAATCAATACATTAAAAAATATATTCAGTAGTGTGAACTAATTTAAAGGGAAACTTTCTATTGTATAGCCATTTTATGGTTGCCAGTTTTAGCGTTCTTACTCAATACTGGATCGATTTCGCCCCCGGTTGAAAAATTCAGAAGTTTCCCTTTAAGTCAGTCACTGCCAGTCATGTCTTAGCAAGGTGTTCACAACTGATCAATTTGATACTATATCTTAAATTAGGTCACTGAATTATATTATTAAGGTTCTGTAATCCTTTGTTTTGCAGGTATTGAGTCGTTTCAGGGCAAATACTTCCACAGCTGGGACTACAAAGGCCCAGAGGATTTGGCGGGGAAAAGGATTGTGGTGATTGGGATCGGTAACTCTGGGGGAGACATTGCAGCGGAGTCCAGCAGAGTGGCTGAACAGGTGAATTTAAATTTCTATTAAAGAATTTCCACTAACTATTGCATGACTTTTTTTCTGAATATAGATTGCTGGCACTGTTGGCAATCAGTTGTCAGTGACATTTAAATTTTTTTATAATAACATTTTTGCACCAATTATAGGGTAATTTGGGATTTTATGTATGACCTGACACCTGTTTATTTGCAGTTATCAGTGAGGATTCTTTATTCACACAGGATGATTACCACCAGGATGCCACTACTTTGGTACTAATGAATGAGGACCTTTACCCTTCCTTCATCCTCAGGTGTATGTCAGCACCCGTCGTGGGGCCTGGATGATCCGGCAGGTGTCTGATAACGGAATGCCTGTGGACATGACGTACAACACACGCTTCGTCCACATCCTCTTCCAGCTAGTGCCCATGAGGTTCTTGAACTGGTTCGGTGAGAAGAAGCTGAACGCCATGTATGACCACACCATGTATGCACTGAAGCCAAAGCACAGGTATGAGCACAGGATTGGTAATCAATACTCTGTAGGTGGAGGCTCATACAATATAAAAGACTGGTCTGAGTCTTTCCACAGCATGGCACTGTTGCTGTAACCCAGCTCTGACCATGAGTTTACTTCTTTGTACTTTCATGTACTGTATGTTGAAACACTGATACAAGATATATACTCTACTCTATATACTATTGAACTGTAAGCACGTTGCAAACAATTATCTGCCAACCTTAATACTTAGACTCACAATAAGAAGTAAATATTTCACACACCCACTTCTGAAATGTGACATAAAATGTGTTAGTACATTAAGCACCAGAGCAACACAAACAGGATGGATCATATAAATCCTTCGATTTTGTCTTACTTTAAATATTTGTCATTCAATTAGACTATTCAGTCAGATCCCTGTCATCAATGATGACCTGCCCCTTAAGATCCTGTCCGGGGCTGTGGTCGTGAAACCCAATGTGAAGGAGGTCCGTGGCTCCTCAGTATTGTTTGAGGATGGCACTGAGGTTGAGAATGTAAGCACATCTTGCTCTTTTTTATCCACATATATGTAAGCACATATGAATGTAAATACATATGGTGTAGTTACATCCCGGTCCTTTCGCCTCTCCCCTCCAACCAGGTGGATGTGATCGTGTTTGCCACAGGCTACGGCTACGACTTCCCCTTCCTGCCTGGATCTATCAAGAAGAAGACAGGCCACAGGATAGGCCTGTACAAGCACGTGTTCCCCCCCAGCCTGGAGCACCCTACACTGGCTGTGGTGGGCTTCATCCACGCCCTGGGGGCCATCATGCCCCAGGCTGAAATGCAGTCTCGCTGGGTCACACAGGTCTTCAAAGGTAAGCCTGAACCAACCAATCCAAGATCAGTTAGTCTTTGAACGTGATGTTCCTCAAAAGACAGAGATCTATGGCTGGCTGCTGTCCTGAGGGTATTATTGCTTCAGCGCCATCTTGTGATCAGTAAAGACAGTTGCACACTTGTTAAACAAAGCAGCAATTGCAGTACACTGTGAAATTTCCCCAATGTATGTTTATGCTAGCAATTCTAAGCCTTGTGGTTGACTTCATCCTTTTCATATTTTTTTTTTACTCAAAGGGCTAAAGAAGCTTCCCAATAGCCAGGCAATGATGAAAGCTGTGCTAAATGACACCAAGGACATTGACAAAAAGTAGGCGCTCCTCTCATACCTGTCAATGCAAATATCAAATACCAGGTAAAGTATAAGAAATACAACTACTCACACATGTGTTTTAAATGTGCGCCGTCCACAGCTACATCTGCTCCAAGCAGACCCCACTACAGGTGGACTTTGTCTCCTACATGGACGAAATCGCTGGAATGATTGGGGCGAGACCCAGTTTGCCCTGGCTCTTCTTCACCGACTACCCCCTGTTTAAAAGGGTTCTGTGGGGCCCAGTAACCTGTTACCAGTACCGCATAATGGGCCCAGGGAAGTGGTCTGGTGCCCGCCATGCCATCTTCACCCAGTTCGACCGCATGTACCAGCCCCTGAAGACCAGGCCCCTGGATGAGTCCAACGAGAGGTCCCTGGCTGGCCGCTTGTTCAAACTGAGCCTGGTCAGCCTGGTTGGAGCCTCAGCAGTCTACTACCTCCACCATCACCCACCCGCATCGTTCGACAAACTCATTTCAGTGGTCATCCCTCAGAAGATCTGAGCTCACAGCCATTAAATAAAACTTGACAAAAATGTGGGTCACCAGCTAAAAACAAATTGCTAGTAACGTCTAGTGCACAGACCAAATTATTGTATTTTGGCTAACCAAGTCCACCTAGTTTGAGGAACAATACTGCCTTGCAGTTTTTAATGTAATTAAATCAGAGACCTCTGATGCTATGTCAAATGTATACATCAGAAAGACAGTAGAGTATTCTTCAGGTATGTTTGGCAAGATTTCTCAAAACATGTGCAATTTGAACTGATCACTGTTTTGGTGAGCTATGCTCAGAGCATTATATTAATATTTTAATTATCCAGTTGTCTTGTGACAAATAAAAATCTAATTAAAAAGACACTTGTTTGATCTTTGTTTCTCAGGTGATTACAAGCCTATTTCTTTAAGTCTTAGAACTGTCCAAATACCCTTTTTACAAGAACACAATCCATTAAGCATGTTATCATCAGCTGTGTACAGCATGTATGGCCAAAACTTTTCAAAACAATTTGTTATGTCCAGACCCTGACAGATAATCTGACTCTTTATTTTACTATTAGTGCTGACGGACTATAATTCTCACCTCCCTTAAAATAATAATTCTGAGTTGAGGCCTTTATCTATGAACACTTAAAAGGCTGTCCAGGATTTGTCACGATTATATGTATGTCTTAAACAGACCAGTCATAAATTATGGTATGTGATAAGAATTCAAGAATCAAGAGCAAACCAAGGAAAGATTTGTACAATTATAATATTTTCATGATTTGGAGAACTATGAGCCTCTTTAAGAATGTGGCTGTGATTATGCACCGTCATGATATTTGGCAGTAAGCCCATGGCTCTGGTCTTAAATTGAGCAATCCTTGGCTATGTCTATTCTGTTGAACCCCATAATATTTAACAGCATAGGTTGTATAACCCGTTGAGAAACTCAGGAGTTAACATGACCATGGATAACCCCAACCCCTTTTTTACTCCACCCACCTTCTCATATTACCTTATTGCCCCACCTTAGACCACAGGTCTTGCGCAAACACAAACTGGCCCTGGATCAGCCATTGTGAAATCACACAACGCTTTTACATGAGGCAAGGGAGGATCCCTTCCTGTTTTTGAAGAGACTAACTTTATCTTCTCCCAGGACTTCCACTTCAGTTCAGTGTAAGTGAACATGTGGACACAGAACAAACAGCACAGCAAACATGCACACAGAAAATAGTGCTAAATTATTTTTAGGTTGAAAATCTGACGCATCGGTCTTACCGCTTTATTTATATTTTTGCATGATAACATTTGTCTGCATGAGTGAATGTTGACTCAATAATTTCTCAGCATTTTGTGGAAAGCCTGACAAGACTGACTGACATCTTCGGCCAGTTGGTTTTCCAAAGCTTGCTTTTGCAATTTAAGTTTTAAAATATAAGAAAGTGTTTTATGTTTAACACCTCATGGCCTACTTTTCCAGGTCCCTCTTAACCTGTTAGATCCACCTCAGACAGCACAGAGCAAAGTTCACCCTGATCTGCTCACTACCGCAGCATTGTGCAACAGGTTCATTCCAGTCCTTACATGAGGGCCGGCAAAACAGCTGCAGCATATTAGACAACAGAAAGCCTCAGGACTCTACACTCATCAAGGACATCAGAATCAACAGGTGACAAGCAGCACACCTGAAATCAGACTGAAGTACATTGAAATAATGTTTTGTTTTGAGTGCTGAGTGTCAGTGTTTCTTGCTTCTATTTGACTCAGTTTCAATTTCAGTTTGACAAAACATGCAGAGTCCTACATCACATTTTGCTCAATTTTGTGTCTCATCTGTCATGCAAATATCAAATTAATATAAAAACATTGAATATTGATGAATATTTTGAATTTGATGAAATCCATCATGTCTCCACCTGACAAAGTCATATTATACATCCCACTGAATTAATGAAAACAGGGACAGTAGATGACTGTTTTTCCAAAACTTAACAAGCTTACAAGAACTTACAATGTATGACCTTACAGCTACTTATTGGTTTATGATCTCCCTCCATAGACACCTTCAGTATGGTCCGACGGGTTGCTGTGATTGGAGCTGGAAGCGGTGGCCTTGTCTCCATCAAGTGCTGCCTGGATGAGGGGCTGAAGCCTGTGTGCTTTGAGAGCAGTGATGACATTGGAGGACTGTGGAAATTTAAGGTAAGGGGATCTCTGGATGATCATTCTCATTAGGGTTCTCCTTGGGTGGACAAACACTTACTGTGGAGCAGAGCTAAGCACAGCGGAACTGGGATCAGATCATCATATACGCAAATGTACAGAACTAGTGGAAAGGCTTCAGCCTGATGTAAGTTAAATGCACAACACTAGAATTACACTAACATATATTTTTTTCACTCGGGATTAAGCATTGCATTTAACTCAATACTTACAGGAACGTGGTTTGCATTTTTTTTTCTAGCATAAGATTCTGCATTATCTAGTCTTTTTAAGATTATGTATAAACTAAGGCCAGCAATATTCTCCCCAGCTCCGGACTCTCCGCTGGAAAATCTCAGGTCAAACGCGAACTGTTTTCCTTCCCAGTTCATCATCGGTTAATGGAAAACTTGTGTGGGTTGACAGGAGGACCCTGAGCCAGAACATTCCAGCATCTACCGTTCTCTGGTGTCAAACACCTCCAAGGAGATGATGTGCTTCAGTGACTTCCCCATGCCTGCTGACTACCCCAACTACCTGCACAACTCCCAGCTGCTCCAGTACTACCGGCTTTATGCACGGCACTTTGATCTCCTGAAATATATTCAGTTCCAGGTGCCAACCATCCCTCCATCTGTTTTTTTAAATAGGTTAAAATCTGCGTCACAAATTCATACCTATTTCATTAAATAAAAAAAGAATGCTCTCCATTGAACTCTATACATTCTAGTTTGAATGACAGGAAAAAGCAATGTTTGTATATTTGTGATGTGTGTGTATGTGTGTGTGTGTGTGTGTGTGTGTGTGTGTGTGTGTGTGTGTGTGTGTACAGACCACAGTGAGCAGTGTGAGGCAGACGCCTGACTTCTCTCATTCAGGTCAGTGGGAGGTGGTGACTGAGAACAGTGATGGTCAGGAGGAGAGACACGTCTTTGATGGCGTGCTTGTATGTTCAGGGCACTACACACACCCTGTCACCCCAATGGATGCTTTCAAAGGTATTTCAAAACACAATGTACAATGCGTTACCACTGAACTTCTTCAGAGGCACTGTGAGGCACATTTGTTTTTTCTGGTATTTTGGTTCAGTCATTGAAAGTTTAAAAGCATGATATGTAAATAGATTACATGTACTGAACATGCCATTGTGGATTATGAAACTGCCATACAATTCAAGAGAACATGTATATCCATGAATGATTATTGCTGAAAGGTTGTCCATGTTTTTCAGGAGCAGACACATTCCAAGGGGAATGTTATCACAGTTGGAAATACAAAGACCCGGACCAGTTCCGTGGGAAAAGAGTTGTGGTGGTTGGAATGGGGAATTCTGGATGTGACATTGCTGTGGATATCAGCAGAGCTGCAGAGAAGGCATGAACTAAAACACTCTTCTCTCCAATTTCTTCATACAACTCATACCTGTCCTCAAAATGTCACATATCACACGTAAACTTTTAAATAATTGTGTCTTGTCTGGCTAATGTTTGAACCTTTCTAATTGCCTGCATTCATCTCTATTCTATTCCTAAACTGTTCTTCCAACTCAGACATTCCTAAGTACGATAAAAGGTGGGTGGGTGTTGGGTCGGATGTCAGATAATGGCCTCCCTCTGGACATGATGATGATCAATCGCTGGGGGGTGCTAATGCAACGGCTGCTGCCAAAGGTGCTGCTAAACTGGGTTACTGAGAGACGGATCAACAACAAATATGACCACAGGCTGTACAGTCTGCAGCCAAAGCACAGGTAACAGAGAAGATCAGCCCATCTGCAATGACTGTCCTCTGAGTTATGGTTGAATATGAGGAAACTGTCACACAATGGAGTAAGTGCAGCGTGGAAATGGCATTATTTTCTGAGCTAAAACTCAAAAGAGGTTGCACACATTCAGTTCAAATATAAAAGAATGTCAATCAAGTTCCAAGACAGAAATGCCCTGCTGCTGGCATGTAATACCTACACCCCTTTACACCTCCGAAGGTTCTTTGAGAGGCGTCCCATCATAAACGATGATCTGCCAGGGCGGATCCTTTACGGAGCCCTGTCCATGAAGCCCAACATGTGCGAGTTCCGAGGGTCATCCGTGGTGTTTGAGGACCAGTCGGTAGAGGAGAACATCGACGCGGTTGTGTTCTGCACTGGATACAGCGCAACGTTCTCCTTCCTGCCCCCCTCCCTGGTCACTGGTCGCCACGGAGAGATCCGTCTGTACAAGCACATATTTCCCCCCTCTCTAGAGCGCCCCACACTGGCTCTGTTGGGTCTTATACAGACCTCTGGACCAATCATGCCATGCATGGAGCTGCAGGCTCGTTGGGCCACCAGAGCAATTGCAGGTACAGATAAAAAGCTGTAAGCTTTATTTGTGCTAGATTTGCACTGATGATATGACCTTGCCATGGCAGGGACAAGAGAGAGAAAAGGTGTATGTGTCTGTATGTATGTTTTTGCGATTTGTCATTTAAATTTTCTTCAAGGGTTAAGCCGACTTCCTCCAGAGAAGAAGATGAATGAGGTCATTGATGCCGAGATGCAGATATACATGAGAAGGTAGAGAACATACATATACATGACATAGTACTCACTAATAATTAATCTTACTAGCAAACAATTGTAACTACTAATTACACTGATTTAACTTAAACTCTCTTCTGTAGTTATCCCAAGCACGCTTCCGTCCAGGTGCAGTATATCCCTTACCTGGATGACCTGGCACAGGAAGTGGGGGCAAAACCCAAGTTGCTGTCACTGCTCTTTCGGGATCCCAGCCTGTTTCTGAAAGTTCTGCTGGGTCCATGCACACCATACCAGTACCGGTTGTGTGGGCCGGGTCAGTGGAACAGGGCCCACAAAGCCATCTGTACCCAGTGGGAGCGGGTTGCCCAGCCCATGAGCACAAGGCCAGTGCCCAAACTGAACCCTTCTCCTATGCCTTGGTGGTTGCCCCTCTCTGGTGGACTCACGGTGGTGCTGGTAGTCCTGGCATTTCGGATCAAACTTCCAGGCCTCCTTGATAACCTGTCAGAAGCCATTGGTGGCCTTGGAGGGCTGTTCGATGATATATGGAAGGATGGGACAGCAACTTTAGTTTAAGGGACATGGGATGTGGTTAATAGCAAGCAGTGGGGAGCAGCCAAAATGTTACCGAATACAGAAAACACCAGGCTGAATGCATTAGATTGGTAAATAATGTGGAAATGTATAATAAATCTGACTCCATGAAGTTATTGAATGACCTCCAATATTACCAAGCAGTATAAGCTAGTGGAACAATGTAACAGCATAGCAAATTAGGAGTTATATGAATGGTTAATGAATGAACAGTTTATTAAAGTAGCACTATGCAACAATTTGACACTTTTTGAGGTATGGTTTTATAGGCAACTAGTTTTGGTACCATTCTCAAATTAATTTTGATAGCATATGGTCATGTGAAGGACAGATACACACCTGTTTCTTTCCCAATAAACCATCCAGGATATGCCCTATGTAGTTATATGTTCCAGGCTGGAACACCCTGCAAAAATGAAAGAAAAGATTTCACAGCATGACATTGCCAGCTATACTGCCAAAAGACACCAGTTAGTGTGTTGGCAAGCTTCTATCAGTATCAACTGGGCTGTTGGTGGTGTTTGCAAGGTTAGTTTTTAGGTAGTTATCAAACTGAATGTAAGGTAAAAAGCAACCGAATAAGTACAACTTTAAATAATAGCAATTGAATGGACAGGTTGGATGCCAATTAGACCAAATATACTTCGATTACCACATAAATCGGATAAACCTGAATGCATTGAACGTAAAGAAATTAAACCCAAACCTGAATGAGTGAGTGAATAAGAAAGAGATGTGAAGGGAAGAGATAGAGAAGAAATAGAGAGAATGAAAGTGTGTCAACAAGAGAAGAGCAAAAGAAGAGAGAGAGAAAACAAGACACCAAATGTCTTTAAATGGCCGGTTAAATACTATAATCCCCATTTCCATACATTTCCACAAACCAGTCCTTGGTACTGATCGTGCCTTTCTGCCCAACTAACTCTTTGATTGGCTCTCTAGAGCTGAATAGGACAGAGGTGTCAGGGAGGCTGATTAGTTTGCAGAACCTAAAGTAGTGAGACTAGTCAAAAACGCAATCATGTGGAGATACTTTAACATCCAGGCACAACACACAGAATTTTCACATTATTCAAGAATGTATTTTAATATTTAGTATACTTCAAAACTTTCATACATCTTACCTGTAATAATTTCACAATCAACATATCAAATATTAGTAATTATGTCAGATACAAAAAAGATTAATGTTTTCTGATGCACTCCACAAATGATCAAATGGTGATTTGAATTATACTAGGAGAATTATATTAGGTGTTGTGCATGGTTCAGCATTCACAGCTATGTTCATGTATATTAAGAAATGCAGTGGCAAGATGCACTAAACATACCGTAATGTCAAGCAGGAACAACACACATACTGATTGGGAAAACACAGGAGGGAGGTCTCTTCTCTACATGACACAGACGGTAAAAAGGCAGTAATCAACACAGGGCTTACACACAGGCATTTCACAACATAACACACGGACAAGAATGGTAACAGTAATGCACGCTAACACCAGACACAAAAGGGGAACATTGACTAAATTCTAATTTGAACACTAATACACAATTAAACATTAACATTCTTGTTAATACATGTTCAAACTGCATTCTGGGAACTAACAGTGTCTAATTACGCACCTGGAAGCTTCCACTACCCTTACACACTACAATACTGTAACTTCCACTACACACTACAATACTGTAGCTTCCACTACCCTTACACACTACAATACTGTAGCTTCCACTACCCTTACACACTACAATACTTTAGCTTCCACTACCCTTACACACTACAATACTGTAGCTTCCACTACCCTTACACACTACAATACTGTAGCTTCCACTACCCTTACACACTACAATACTGTAGCTTCCACTGTCCTTACACACTACAATACTGTAGCTTCCACTACCCTTACACACTACAATACTGTAGCTTCCACTACCCTTACACACTACAATACTTTAGCTTCCACTACCCTTACACACTACAATACTGTAGCTTCCACTACCCTTACACACTACAATACTGTAGCTTCCACTACCCTTACACACTACAATACTGTAGCTTCCACTGTCCTTACACACTACAATACTGTAGCTTCCACTACCCTTACACACTACAATACTTTAGCTTCCACTACCCTTACACACTACAATACTTTAGCTTCCACTGTCCTTACACACTACAATACTGTAGCTTCCACTACCCTTACACACCACAATACCGTAGCTGCTCTACAATTATGTCAACACTGTGTTTCTATAAGGCTGTATGAGTATACTTTTTTATCATCAACTTCTTGATACCTACTATTTGATTGTGCACCATGTAGTTTTTAGATATGGCTGTTTTCTTACCATATTATATTTAGTGTTTGGTTACACGGGACCACTGATTTTTAAAGAAGAAAGGGTAGTGACCTAGTAGTCAGCATGAGTTTTTTCATCAAATTTAGTAGAAATTTGTGCAGTGCTATATATACTGCAGCCTTGCAAACGTGTAACCTCGAGCATGGGAGATGGGTCTGCTAGCAAGGAGGCTAAAACCCAAGGCCAGAGCTTGCCTTTCCCCAGTGGGCCAGAATGACAAGACTCACTGGAACAGAGGGTATTCTTTCTCTATAGTAACTTTCTGTCCCTGATAGTCTAAATGCTACCAAGGAAACATGACTGTACGCTGACAAAGGTTATTTCTAGACCGCAGCTGTCCTAATTAAGGTGTAGTTTAGGCCAGACTATTTGTTTGGTGGGATAACATGTGGCTGACCAGGTGCTCAGCGGTGGTGGCAGCACTCACACTAGAGACCTCTGGCCACATTAATCCATGGCCACCAGGACTTAACGATTCCCCTAGTCAGTGGTGGGAAACGGGCCCATGATGTCCATGCCCACACGCTCAATGGAGGACCCGACCTGGTACTGATGCAGTGGAGCGTGAGACCACCAGGTTGGCCCCTTCTGACCCGTGCAAGAGTCGCACCGGTGAACTAAGAGCCTGGTGTGCAGTCGGCAAGGCACCAGGAGCTGCAGGATGTCACCATGGCCTCCGGGAGTCTGCCAGCGTTGATGCCAGCCCTGGTACGTGAGGCAGGGCCACTGCGAGTAGAGAGTCTTGGACTCAGGGCCCAGTGCTGAGACAGTGGCCTAGAATGGTTGTTGGCCTGCACCCTCCCACGCCTGGACCTAGGAGAGGACCGGAACCGGCAGTTGCATCATGGAAGGCCCCTGGGTCAGCAGCGTGGATACAGCAGTCCCCTCTAAACCTCTCTCCCAATCTGGGCCATAGCACCAATGTAACCTGCACCTTGAGACAAGCACTGTCCCACACCAGACTGAAACTCGCAACCTTAGACATAGGAGACGGGCATGCTAGCATGGAGGCTAAAACATTAGATCGATTTTCAAAATGTCTTTGTGGTATCCTGATTATCTGGTTCACATATATACTATTGCAATACCATCCTACTCCATCAGGAGGTACAGTTAACCCTTGAGGTCAAGACATTGACAGCAGATCAAGTAGAGATAACCTGAGTGATGTATGTTCTATCTACAACCTCTGTGCATTCCTATATTAGATACTGAATGTGATCATCTCGAGTGAATCCTCTCTAACTGAGAACTAAGTTATCACAGTGTTCATATTTGTGCTCAGGTAAGGTCAAAGAACACTTGGAGGGAAATGCAAATGTTGTCTGTGTGCTCTGAGTAAGTTAATTAAAGACACTGCACTGTGTGTTAATGAGTTTGTGATAGATACTCAGGAGGCAATGTTTAACAAACACCAGTATTGAATCTTTCACCGCAGTCAATCCAAGTAGAAAGTGAGGTAAGTTTGTTGTAACTTTTCTGTCTGGTTTTTAACCATCGTTTTGCCTTTGTCAAAACATTTTTTTTTTAGCTCTGACGTTTCAGATAATACATATTTTTGCAGGGTAACACTGCTGTTATGGAGGTAAAAATGAAATGTGTGTGCAAAAAATAGCAATGATTTACCTCCGTTTAGTTGTGTACTGGCTTTCCTTGGAGAGACATCTGGGAGAAATAGAAAACTAATTCAGAGCGAAGGGAAGCTTACAATAGCTGGGTTTTCATCGAACTTTTTAATGCAAATTTTGACCATTTGAATAGAGAATACTGATAAAACTCTTGAACTGCGCATACATCTTGTAACAGTTAAGTCGAATAAGAGATTAATTGCTAGACTGCAGCTAAGGTTGATGGAAACAGGTTTATTCGCATCGAATCGCATTTGTTGAGATTGTATTATATGTTTAGTTTACCAGTGCGTAAAGTAAGTCTGTAATTGGCCAAGCCATTTTTTATCTTGAGAGCCTTCTAGTGCCATGAACAACTTCTGTTTAGGGGCTGATGTTAGGAATCCATAGACTACGCTAAGGATATTATTTAGTAATTCCAGGAATTGCTAACATGCTATGTTATTTACTTCATATCCACGGTCAGTTATACTAGGATGGTGGGGGTCCGAGAGCGGAAACAAACTATTAACTGTTGATAATTGCCACATCGGAACCATGTCCACAGCCACGGTAATCCATGTGGACAGTGTATTACACATTGTGCTTAGGAACCATTTGTCTGCACAGCAAAAGATCTCTGTTTAGAAATGCAGGAACAGATGCCCTGAAGAGTGACGGCAAGTTTAGCACCTTTCTGCCTTGCTCCCTTTCGACCTTGTGTGTAGCATTGATGCGGGAAGACCGCCAACTCTCGGATGCGGCCTTAACATTTCTCCACTTCGTCACACTTGTGCAAGGCAGGCTTTTCCAAACGAATGGTGCTCAAAACAAAACCATTGCGCTCGGAAGACCAGCTGTGTTTTACATACATAGTTATGATCTATCTATCTATTTGGGAATCCAAGTACTGTAGAACTGTTTTTGTAGGTGTGGCTTCCAAAAGTTTGAGAACCCCTCAATGAACCTGTAAATAAGTATACTGAAGGCATATAATGTGTGGCAGCTGAATTAATTAAACATCCCAATGGGCAGTCAACAAGCCCACTGACCTCCTTGTCGTAATCAGTGTGTCGTGCCTGGATGTTGCAGCATTTGTATTCTAGTCATTCTAGGCTTTTATTGAGATTCTTCTGAATGAAGAGTGCGTTACAAATAAAATGAATTATTATATTATTATTATTATTATCATTTAACCACTGTGTGCAGGTAAGCAATGTGCTCATTTGGAGAAACATGCTATTGATCATTGTACTTGTTTATTATTAACTTGGGCATCTGAAACAGGATTTGCCAGCAGCCATGGATTACCATGTAGACTACCGGTACATAGAAAAGTCAGTAGCTGTTTTGAACTGAAATGTAAACAATGCCTGAATAGACACAGTTGACACAGTTTGTTATTTGTTTCCAAAGCGCAGTTTATTATTCCACTTTTAATTCATCATCTACATTTAATCCACCTCTTCCCACTTCATCCAATTTTCCATGCCAACAAGGACAGCGGAAAATCAACACAGCTCACCATCATGATGACATCTTTGCCTACGTACTCTTTGGTGTAATATTCAAAGCATAGGAATTTGTTGTTGCTGATCAAGAACAGTACAAAAGAGGACCTAAAAGTGCACTGTTTGTAGGACAGGATTCCTCTCCAATGACAGGCATATTTTCCCCAGAGAAACAATGATGAAAGCTAAAAGATGCTCAAACAGAGAGTAAATTATATTCCCTTTTCTGCTTTCATGATCTCTCCCTCAAGCTGATGATGGCCAAACGTGTAGCTGTGATTGGAGCAGGTTGTTCTGGCCTGGCCTGCATCAAGTGCTGCCTGGATGAGGGGCTGGAGCCTGTCTGCTTTGAGAGCAGTGAGGACATTGGAGGACTGTGGAGGTTCAAGGTACTTAACATGATTACAGCATTCATGCGCAACAGCGTAGCGGAGGTCCTGCACATCCACTGGTATAATAGCTCATTATATTTACATACCAGTGGTCACTGGCTCAAACTGTATCGGTAAATTAGAGCACTTTGAAAAAAGAGTTCAGGGAACTCAAAACACCGGTCAGTGCACCCCCTATTTTTCTGTCAAAACAACATTGAGATAATGATATAGCAGTTATTACATTTTTATGGATATCCAGCAACAAGTTCCCCTGGCTATGGCCTTCTGCTGCCCCCTTACCCTGCCTTCTCTCTCTAGTGAAAGAGAGAGGGGCAAACTGTGGGGCTCTTCTCCTTCAAACCTGCTTACTGTCACTAAGCACAAAAGCAGAATTAAATGCTACACTGGGAACTCTGCCCGCATAGAGAGAGTGAGAAAGTCTGCCATTCTATATTCAAAGGCACAGCACACCGTGTCCCACATAATTCATTATTTCCTCTCAAATTGATGACTGCCATAGATGTCTGTAGGCGATTGGTGAAGGTGAGTAGTGCTGTATTAAGTTTCACGTGTCGTATGGTTGTTAACTCTGTGGAGATAAGCAAGCCATCACATAATTACTAAAATGACTCCTTTTGTACACAGGAGAAGCCAGAGCCTGGCAGAGCAAACCTCTATCACTCTGTCATTGTCAACAGCTCCAAAGAGATGATGGCATACAGTGACTTTCCCCCTCCGGCTGACTTTCCCAATAACATGCACCACTCTCAGGTCCTGCAGTACCTGCGGCTCTATGCTAAACACTTTGACCTACTGAAGCACATTCACTTCCAGGTAAGAGGACCAGCCTGTGTCACAAAGCATTTGGAAAATGACTAAATTAATGTTAATAGATTAGGTTGTTTTTGAAAGTTAAAAAACTGTATATGTCTCTTTCTCTCTTGGGTGTGTTTGTGTGTGTGTGTGCGTGTGTGTGTGTGTACAGACCTCGGTGCGCGGTGTGAGGCAGAGGCCTGACTTCACTCATTCAGGTCAGTGGGAGGTGGTGACTGAGAACAGGGACGGTCAGGAGGAGAGACACGTCTTTGATGCAGTGATGGTCTGTTCTGGGCACTACACACGGCCACACCTGCCTCTCCAGGACTTCAAAGGTATAGAATTCGGCCAAAGGTAGTCAGCTTCAAAACGTTCAATTCAGAAGAGGCATACCTTACAGTCAGACTTCCAGGTAGTTTCCTAAAGTCCAGGAATCACTTTTTCACCTTCTCATTTTTGATTCATTTCAGTCATTTTAAGACAATGATTGCTAAATGCACCTCTTGACCCATATTAATAGACATGAATGTTGTCATAATTAAACTACAGGTCCAGGCTAGAAACGGCTAGCTGCTAGGTTGAGGGTCATACTTTACTTTACCTAGGCTGATACTGTTCGGTATGATGACCATGTCTATTTATAGTGTTTTATCAGCAGTGTAGGGCAGTCTAACTTAATTTCTCAGTGTGTTAAAGTCCATAATGATTTGCATTTATCAGTGTACTAAAAACATCATCAGAATCCAACACATTTATGACATTTGTTATTCAAATGTAAATATTTGTGTTGAGCACATAGTTAAGATTCAATAAAAAATATATTTTTAATTCTGTATTCATCATTCTAGGAATAGAGACATTTCAGGGGAGACATTTTCACAGCTGGGAATACTGCAGTGCTGATGGACTGCAGGGGAAAAATGTCATTGTGATTGGAATTGGAAATTCTGGAGGTGACATCGCTGTGGATGCCAGCAGAGTGGCAAAGCAGGCTAGTGGAATCGGTTATCAGATAAAGAACAAAGGAGCCTCACCAAACTGCTTTTTTTTTTTAGATTTAAACATGTTACAACCTGATGGATGTTGGCAATGTATTCTACTTCACAATTCTCATTCACTGCTCTACAAAAACCCCTCAGGTGTACCTGAGCACAAGACGTGGTGCGTGGGTGGTAGGACGAGTTGGAGAGGGTGGGGCGCCAGGTGATGTGGTGAGCGGTGCCCGTCTGGCCGTACTCATGCACAGACTAATGCCTACTTGGAGCACCAGGGCAGTGGAGAAACAGCTCAATAAGCGTTTTGAACACCACCTTTACGGGCTACAGCCCTCTCATGGGTATGAAGGGGGAAAGGCTGATTTTACTTTGTTCCTCACTTTCCTCTTGTTTACTACTTCCCACCTTGTCTACATATCCATAGCAATTCAAACCAGTCGGTAAAGTAGTTTTTGTTTGTATCTGTTCCAGGTTCTTCGCTCAGATCCCAGTGGTCAATGATGATCTGCCTGGACGCATCATCTCTGGCCGTGTGGTGATAAAGCCAAATGTGAAGGAGTTCTCCGGCTCCAGTGCGATCTTTGAGGATGGAACAGTGGTTGACGAGGTGAGGGATTATTATTTCATTCCTTGGGGTCAACTCCTTTTCATGTCCACAAAATGGTTAATGTACCTTGAAACTGACATTGATATTATTCCAATTTGACCAGGTGGATGTGGTGGTGTTTGCCACAGGCTATAACTATGACTTCCCGTTCTTGCCTGAAAACCTGAAGGTTAAAGAGGGCTACCGCCTGTCTCTGTACAAACATGTCTTCCCCCCAAGCTTGGAGAGACCCTCGCTGGCTGTGGTGGGCTTCATACATGGGCTGGGAGCAATCATCCCCCTGGCTGAGATGCAGGCTCGCTGGGCCACCCGAGTCTTCAAAGGTACAGGGAGAATCAACGAGACTATAGACAGTGTGAAATCAGCTCACAGCATGAGGGCACAGTTTCAGGGGAGAAAAGATAATGTGCACCATCATGGTCTTCCTAGTCCCATTTGGTAACAATCTGTGACCATATCAATTTCTGTGCTCTTGTGATTATTTTCACTCCAGGACTGACAAAGCTGCCCTCAGAGAGGATGATGCTTGATGACACTCAAGGAAGCACCAAGGGAATGCATCAGAGGTAGTGGAACAATTCTTTTTTTTAATTGAAGGTATTATATTAATTGTTTAAAGTCTGACTGCAATTCGCTTTATTTCTGTTTACCTGTTGCCTGCTTGGCAGGTTTGCCTGTTCTGAGCGCAATCCGTTACAGGTGGACTACGTCCCCTACATGGATGATATTGCCCAGGAAGTGGGAGCCCAGCCAAAGTTTCTTTCACTTCTTCTTCGGGACCCTGGTCTGGGTCTGAGGGTTCTGTTTGGTCCCTGTACTCCATATCAGTACCGCCTATGTGGGCCAGGCCAGTGGGAAGGGGCCCGCCAAGCGATCTTCACTCAGTGGGAGAGAGTGATTTGCCCATTTGGCACACGACGACTACCAAAGCCCGACCCTGAAACGAAGCAGCATGTCCCCGTGTTTCTCACGTTTGCAGCTGTGAGCCTACTGTTTACTGTAATGTACATAAAAAAATGGTTTACTATTACATAAGTAGCAATGCTGTTTCAGGAAGTGCTAGCTGCTAGTCCAAACACTGCACTGTCATTCACATGTTCAATTTTAACAATTTATGTTGCGTGTGGTATAATTGAAGGACTGTTGAAACTGTTGTGTGTGTGATGCCACAATGAATAAAAGCTCAACTCAATGTAAAGTCCACTGTCTTCACCCACATTTATGAGGCTATTCTGATGCAGTCACTTAGGCTATGTTTACTGGTAAAACGATCCAATTCAGATTTTTGCTCGCAAGTGACACAGATCGAATCTGTATCTGTATCTGAATACCTGGTGGGCTACTACAGGGGTTCTCAAACTTTTTGGGGCCATGTTTCAACGAGCCCCTCATAATCATAAACCCTTATATTCTGGGTGCTTTGTAATCTGATGTCACTTGGCTGGCTTCATAGCTTTGTTCTCAAGCACCTCAAGACACATGACTCATTTTGGTCTCCCGTCACTGTTCTCAATAAAAAACACTTGAGTGAAGGAAGTAATTGACGTGACAATCATTTCTAGTGGCCCAAAGTTACTGTGAATGGACACAATATGCTTGTTTTATTAATGTAAATGGTCCCCATCTGTAGATATGCATTTTATTTTTTAAATACAGCACAATTTTATAATTTATGGAAAATTATTTCATGGACTTTGGGTCGTGCCCCGTCCACTGGGCTACTAAACTGAATGGGCTATCTGTCCATGCGACTTGCTGGCCCTAGATGCTGCAGCATTTGTATTCCAGTCATTCTAGGCTTTGTCGTATAACGTGTGCAAAGGTAAGTGATGTGCCAGCTTTGAGAATGCTTAATTTGAACAAGGTCACAAGGCCTTTCAGTTGTCATTGATCAAGGCAGTTGCTCCAATTTCATTTAAGCATCTTGGAATCAGCCTTTGCCAGAAGCTAGTACATGTACACACAAATGCTTGTACCTTTCATACACAGAATGCAGCTCAAAGTGCTTTACATTTGAAGCATTTCAAAACAAGAATAAATGAAAAAAGATAATAAATAAGTGCAAAAAACTGAAATAAATACAGAAAAATCTGAAACAAGAATAGATGAAAAATGGTAACAGAAATAAGTGCAAAATACAAGAAGTAAACAGAACACAAAACAGAAATAAACATGGCCAATAGCAGTTTTAAACTGAAATGTAAAGAATACTTGAAGTGTGACGAGAAGACACAGTTGACACAATTTATTGTTTGTTTCCAAGGGGTAATTCATTTTTAAACTCGACTCCACATTTAATCCACCCAGTCCCACTTTCTATGACAACAAGGACAGTGGAAAGCAGACATAGTCAACTGTGATGATATCTTTGTCTATCACAGTAAAGCATACACAAATATGGAAATGTACTGTTGCTGATCAAAAAACATGAAAGAAACTCCCAAAAGTGCATTGTTTGTACAATGGACCCGTCTTCCTCAATCCACAGAGAGACAGTAATCAAAACCAAAAGATGCTCAAACAGAGTGTAAATGATATTCCTTTTTTCTGCAATCATGCTCTCTGTCAAGCTGACAATGACCAAACGTGTAGCAGTGATTGGAGCAGGTTGTTCAGGCCTGGCCTGCATCAAGTGCTGCCTGGATGAGGGGCTGGAGCCTGTGTGCTTTGAGAGCAGAGATGACAGTGGAGGACTGTGGAGGTGTAAGGTGCATAATAGGATTGCACCACTTAAGTGACACAGCACAGTGGAGGTCCTGCACATCTAGTGATCCATCCATCCAAACGATAATAAGTCATTATTTTTACATACCAATGGCCACTGGTTCCATCTGTATCATGGCATTTGAGCCCATTAAAAGTGATGTTCAGAACTTGAAACATCAGTCAGCAGACCCTTAGGACAAGCGTGAGATAATGATACAGCAGTTGTTACATTTTTATGGACATCCAATAAACAAGCCCCCCTGGCTATGGCCTTCTGTTGGCCCCCTGCCCATTTGCGACAAGCCTCCCCTGCCTGATCCCATCCCCCCGAAACAAACTGTGGGGCTTTTCTCCTTCAAACCTGCTTACTGTTGCTAAACACAAAAGCTGAATTAAATGCAGCATTGGGAAGCATGCCAGCAAAGTAAGTGGGGATGTGTGCCATTCTACATTCAACAGAACAGTCCTATGATAACAGGACTATTAAACTGGATATAATCAAGAATAATTTGATTGCTTAACAATATGATTTGACATTTGACAAGTTCCAATACATGAACACTAAACTGTGGCCATATTTGATATTAAGACAGGGGTTTAGTTCAGAAGTCACTTAACTGATTCCCAACAGGAATAACAGGTTCATCATCATCACTTTCATAAGACACAAAACTGGTTTGAGTTTTCTCAACAAGTCCATTTTCAGTCGCTTAGTTGCAACATGATTGTGGAAGTGGGTAGGACAGGTACGTTTTTAAACCACCAGTAGAGGCCCCCCTTGCGTGTTGTCTACCCGGCGCCGCAAACCACAGTGGTGTAGCTCACACACACACACACGCAGTCTCTCCAGAGGACACAGCAACTCCCCTTCCAGGCCCACACCTGCAGGGTCCATCTGACAGTAGCTCATGGGGATGTCCTCAGCCTGATCAGGACAGGGCTGTTGTCGTTGTTGACTCCAGCGTTGTTATTTGTCTTGAGTGTCTCTGGGCCAGTGACTGGTCTCAACATGTCTTATTGATCAGCTAAATTTGGTCTACCTGGGTAAAAACATTTTTTTAATGGGTGGTCTCCTTACTCCTTTCTTCCTCTTCCACCCGTTCAACATCCAAATACAATTTAGATGTTTATTTCGGTAGTCAGAGTGCCTCTTCCGCCAGGCGAGGGGATCATGCCCTAAAGATCTTGTTTATTATCTAACCCTACACAGAACTCAGACAGCTGGATTCCAGAGTGCTAACCATTACACCACATGTTAGTTTCAACACACATAATTCCCAGAGCACACCCACACAGGTTTAACCTTCTACTTGTTGCAAAGTTGCAAAGTTGCATTTCATCACAATTTCAGTAGCTGAACAAAACCAATGGTGGACAGTCAAATAGAAACAGATGAAAACAAAAGACATAAGCACACAAAGACATAAGCACACATGCAGCACAAAACATTGAAAAGTTCCACAAACAAATTACAGGAACTTCATGGCCATAGCCATTTACCAAGTCTCACTAGCAAAAACCAGACTGATACTTTCTTATAATTCCTTCATGTTTAGTGACCAACTTGTCGTGGCCTTGGCCATCTAGGACCAAAAAACAACATCTGTATCTAAATTCACTCCATCGGGCAACAGGAAGACTGTTAAACTCAGAGTAGCACTTTAAGCCTCTTTCCCAAATAGAATTTTCTGGGCTACTGAGGGTTGTACTGTCAAAGGCAAGGCGTTTTTTTACTGTCTGTCAGGTTGCAACACAAACACACTTAGGTCCTCTTGAAAACATTCTGCAACCTTTTTCCTATTGTGCTATTCTATTGTATTCTATTGAAAAGAGCCACATTCAAGGTTAATGGTGACTAAAGGCAGTTTGTTGTGTCTTCTTTCTGGTGGTAGGTGAGTTGAGCAGCAGGCTAAAACTGGGCCCTATCATGCCATTCCTTGAGTTGTTTTTGGTTCCTATAACCCTCAGGGCCTTTTCTGCAGTTGCAGGCTAAATGGCCTGGTTGGTGACAATTGTGACATCGACGACCACTCCTTTTCTTGGCAAAGACTTAACAAGACTTGGTTTGCTTTCCCTTTTTTTCTCTCACTTCCCTTACACACTTTCTACCCATTTCCCACCTCACTAGCTTAGCCTCTCTTTGCATGTCTCTCACTTCTATCAGTCTTTTTGAACTCAGCATATCTCCTTTGGGAAACTTGACATCTGTCCATCTGGCCCATCTGTCTAATTCTTCCCCATCTACTGCGTCTAGCCCATACTTGTTAACCATATAAACCCAGCAGGAACTTTGGCTTGTGTACAGTGACGGCTCCCCATAGTTTCGCCTTACTCATCCCACTTGCTGGGGGAACCTTGCATGCTGGAAGGCTGTTTATTAGGCCCTTCTCATTTCACCTCACTCGCTGGGAGGACCTCAGACTCTGGGAGACTCTTTACTGTCACTATTATTAACTACTGTGTTCGACTCAGCTTAATAACAACACAGACCGTGGTCAACTCAGATGTTAGGTACAGTCAGCTTCATAGCATCAACCACATTAATATATATAATGATATATAATATAATCTCTGCTCACCACTGTTGTGCCTGAACAGGTGGGTATGCATCAAGGAGTCTTCAGGAGGGATGGGTCCCGTGTGGCTAATTTTAGCTGCTGAACAGGCTTTTCCCGAGACCTCAAAGGGGTCCCCCTGGAATAGCTAGGTCGCCTTGACATCAAAACATTCAGACGAAACATCTGTCTTTCTCACGATTATATTCCCGTGGCATCATCATCCAGATAGTCTGGCCAACATCCCTCTCCCTGCTGCTCCCTCTCTCTCTCTCTGTGTGCTCAAATAATTATATCAGTCATTAACACAGGAATATGTAAGCGTACACACATAGTTACCATATCTCATATAGTGAATACAGAGAATAAACAAAAAGTGTTTCCCAGTGCCCCATATGATGTGCGGTCTATGATAAGACCATACCCAAATGGTAGGCTGTACTTTTTAACAAGTTCTTTTAATACAGAGCTCATTTCACTATGTACATTTTTACTTAGTGTACTTCTCCTGTTTAAATACAGTTAGCATATTCATGAGCCATTTTACATTGGCCATTTATGGATGATTTTGAGATGACCTTGGGAGGACTATGATGCAAGACAATTGTTTACAGGTTAACAGTTTTATAAATCAGAATATTTTCATGCAGACGTACTCTCTAATGTTTGTGCGTGCACAATGTTTTAGGATGGAATCTATGTTGAGTTTTATAAATGAGGCCCAGGAAGTACAGGGAAGTACAGACAGTACTTTTCCACAGAAGCACAGAATTTACTTTTTGCCTAGTGCACTCCCTGAAACTAAGGGACATCTTGACGTGTATAAGAAATCATTAAACTACCTTTCCAGAGCAGGGGCAGCTTATGTAACTTTATTCATTATGTTTACATAACATAATCATTAGCTGCGGATATCTAGGCTAGGTGTCATACCTAACCCTACTTTGACTTGGCTGATCATGTTTTTCTAAGGTATATGTAATCTATAGTACTGTTTTATCAGCAGTGTAGAGCACACTTACCCCATAAGTCACTGTGCGTATGATGTGCCCACTGTGCACACCTTGTATAACTGGCCTGCAAACACCCTAAAAAATCCAAGACAATTACTTAATTTGGTATTCAAATATGTTTTGTTGCCACAAATTATGTTTGATATCAATTTATGACAAAAAAGCCCATGTCCATTTTGTATTAAGCAGAATGGATTTCAGGGGAGATATTTTCACAGCTGGGAATACTGCAGTGCTGATGGACTGCAGGGGAAAAATGTCATTGTGATTTGGAATTGGGAATTCTGGAGGTGACATCGCTGTGGATGCCAGCAGAGTGGCAAAGCAGGCTAGTGGAATCGGTTATCAGATAAAGAACAAAGGAGCCTCACCAAACATCTTTCAGATGAAAACACATGTGTGCTGGCATTTATTTATGACAATCTCTTTGCTCAGAAACCCAATGGTGCATGATGATCTGCAAAAGGACGCATCATCTCTGGCTGTGAGCTGATGCAACCAAATGGCTCCAGTGTGACCTTTGAAGACGGAACAGCATGAGGTATTTCGTACCCATAGAATGGTTAACACACCTTGAAACTGATGTTGAAAGTGTTGCATTCTTCAGATTTCACCAGATGGGTGTTGTGGTGTTTGCTACCGGCTACAACACTGAATTCCCCTTCTTGCCTGAAGACCTGATGGTTGAGGGCTCTATACAAGCAGTCCACTCTCCACTGAGACCCTCTCTTATACTGTGCAACAAACAGGGAGAGGCCCAGGAAATAATATGTGGTTTTAGCCCCACTGTACTGCTCAACTAAGGTGTGCTCATATTTTAAATGTCAAGCTTTGTCTCTAAATGTATACTGCTCCATTTACTTGCAATTACATTTCAAGTTTTACATTTAGTTCCCAAACATATTTCATCAACACAAAGGTAAATAACTGACAAACATATTTTCCTTCCACAGTGCCATCTCTGAATATGAGTCAGTGTCTGTAAATAATGAAAGATAAATGACATTTCAGCAACAACCTAAAACTATACAATGTTATGTTCTCATAAGGTGATTCTTCCTCCTGGACTAACAAAGTTACCCTCAGAGAGAACGATGCTGGATGACACTCAGGGAAACATCAACAGAGTGTAGCAGATGTAGTGGAACAACTACTTTTTTATGGCAGAACACTACATATTCCTAGACAGATATCTATCTGAAGTTTATCTGCAGTTTCATTTATTTCTGTTTACCCACTGCATCTGTTTACCTACTGCCTACTTGACAGGTATGGCTGTACTGCATGCAGTCTATAGCTAGACTACATCACCTACATGGATAATATTGAACAGGAATTCAGAGCCCAGGCTTCCACTTCTCCTACAGGACCCTAGTCTGGGTGTGAGGGTATTGTTTGGTCCCTGTACTCCATACCAGCACTGCCTGTGTGGGCCAGGCCAGTGGGAAGAGGCCTGTCAAGCGATCTACACTCAGTGGGAGTGTCACGGGGGGGACTGAACCCAGGCCTCTGGAGCGAAAGACTGGGAACTAACAACTTATTCCTCTAGTGCTGTCGCAGGATCCAAACGCAAAAGAACTCAGAGGCAGAGTACACTTTTACTGAGTCAAATACAAAAACAGTCTTCTTCAGAACAACGTCAAGGTACAGGCACAGGTCAGAATCAGTCCAAAATCACAAAACAATTCTCCAGATCTGCTCAAACAGGCAAAACGTCAAAATTCACCAGAAAAAAAGAACTTGAGATTTCTTACAAAAACTTACAGAAACCAACACGACTTACAAGTGTGGTTCAGACTAGAGAACTCATCAATGAAACACGCAACAAAAAAAACGCTATAAATACCCCAAAGAACGAAGAACACATGAAAATACGCAATTTAAGAACAGGCGAGAACATTCATCACCAGGGAGAGACTAAATACTAAATAAAAGAAGGGTAAAATGAGGACATCTAGTGGCAAAAATCTGTCAAAACATGAACAAAGTCCCCAAGACTTGACAGGGAGAGAGTTCATTTTGGTTAAAAGCCCCACCCTGAATCTAAACAACATGCCCCTGTGTCGCTCACATTTGCAGCTGTGAGCCCATACTGGTTGCTGTAAAGTACAACAAAAAAATCGATTGCCCCTTCATAAGTTACAACAGTGCAAAGTTCAGGGTACTTTATTAACTGCTAATCTCTCTTGACTGCCTAAAATATGTGATTATAACAGTATGTCAGTGAAGAGTTAATGCTAGTGTTTATTCTACGTAGATTTCACGGTGCTGAGAATGACATTTTATTGTTGGTGTACTGTTATAACAATGACATTTTACGCTGTGCTTTCCGTGATTTTGGAGGACTGTAGCCTCAGCGACCGTGCGCAATGAGACAATGAATGAAAGCACTAACTAAAGATCTCAAAGTCCATCCAAGACACTCCGCCCACGATGGTGAGTAGGGTAGTCTGATGCAGTCGCTCAATCGTGTCCGTGAATTTGCCTTTCGGACTCTGAAGAACTCTCAAGCTCTTCCTAGGTGAGTTAACACGCAGTTTTGTAAGCAGGTATAGACTTACCAGTCGTCTTTACAAGTTACTGTCCTGGATGCATGACTGCGAAATGTGTAAATAGCTCATGACAATTGTTTTTGGGGCTGCGGTCAGTCACAAGATGTGTGTGTTGTGGACCTTTAAGTGATTCTGCTGCAGGCGGTACAAACAATGCTTATCAGTTAGAATCTTACATGTCCACATCCGTGGAAATATGACAAACATACGGTGTTCTCCCTCAAAACTTTTCAAACTTGGCGTAAGCACATGCGTGTGTAAGTTATCAACAAGCAGAGTAATCGACTAATAGAGTAAGAACAGAGACGTGAGCGGAAAAGTAGGTCAACATCTGATCTACTCAGAATCAGAATCACGTTTTTTGGCCAAGTAAGTTTGCAGAAACAAAGAATTGGACTCCGGGTTAAGTGGCTCTCATTGTACCTACACAAAATATACAACACAACACAACACAACACAACAGCACAACGGTCTAAGAAATATATACAGGGAGGAATGGCTATATACAGGAGCTGTGAATGGAAACACAATAAGTCGTGCAAAGACTGGAGAGTGCAAGAAGTGCAGAGATAAATATGAAATGGTAAGAGAATGACGTAAGAAGTACAGTATATACAGCCTGTATAGTTATACAGTAGGGGTGGAATGTATTGCACATTTCGTATCATGGATTGTATTAAATAACGAAAATGTGAATCAGTAAAAAACAAATCAAACCGTATCTAATTTGGCTGTTAAAAGGACAACGATGTATATTCATGTAAAACATATAACACGTCACCATTTTTCTCAGTAAATATTTTCACCAGATGTTGGTAACAACCCAAGTAATCCATATATACGAAGAAACCAAAACAATAAGTTCAGAAAATATATTACGGTAATAATTTGAAATGACACAGGGAAAAAGTACTGAACACATGAAGAAAGGGAGGTGCAAAAAGGCATTGAAAGCCAAGACAACAGCTGAAATCTATCAGTAATTAGAAAGCAATCCGGGCCCCTTGTCAATGCAAATTAATATCAGCTGGTTCAGTCCCATCTGATGGCCTTTAAAAAGGTGTATCATTACCAAGGTGTCACACAAGAAACATCTCATGATGGGTAAAAGTTGCAAAGTTATTGTTGCAAAACATACTGATGCCATTGTTTACGGACGCATTTCTAAACTTCCGAATGTTCTAGTTAGCACTGTTGGGGCCATAATCCGAAAGTGGAAAAAACATAATTTCACTGTAATAAACTGGCCACGACCAAGTGCTTCTCGCAAGATTTCTGACAAAGGAGTGAAAATAATTATCAGAGTTGTCCAAGAGCCAAAGACCACTTGTGGAGAGCTTCAGAAAGACCTGGAATGAGCAGGTACAATTATTTCAAAGAAAACAATAAGTAATGCACTCAACTACCATGGCCTGTATGCACGCTCACCACGCAAGACTCCATTGCTGAAGAAAAAGCATGTTGAAGCTCTTTTAAAGTTTGCTGCACAAGATTTGGACAAACCTGTGAAATACTGGGAGAATATAGTCTGGTCAGATGAGAGCAAAATTAAACTCTTTGGATGCCATAATGCACGCCATGTTTGGAGGAGAAATGGCACTGCACATCATCCCAACAGTGAAGTTTGGAGGTGGGAACATCATGGTGTGGGGCTGCTTTTCAGCATACGGTACTGGCAAACGTCACACAATTTAAGGAAGGATGAATGGAAAAATGTGCCTGCCATCTACCAGGATGATGAAGATGAAACGAGGGTGGACACAATGAACAGCCAAGGAAACTCTCAATTGGTTTCAGAGAAAGAAAATAAAGCTGCTAGAATGGCCCAGCCAATCACCTGACTTGAATCCAATTGAAAATCTATGGAAAGAACTGAAGATCAGAGTTCATAGAAGAGGCCCAGGGAACTTTCAAGATTTGAAGACTGTTTGTGTGGAAGAATGGGCCAAACTCACACCTGAGCAATGCATACGACTAGTTTCTCCATACAGGAAGCATCTTAAAGTTGTCATTACCTACAAAGGCTTTTGTACAAAGTATTAAATAATATCAGTAAGCGTGTTCAATACTTTTTCCCTGTGTCATTTCACATTATTAGACATAACTTAATTTCTGAACTAATTTGTTTTGGTTTCTTTGTATGTTTGGATTACCTGGGTTGTTACCAACATCTGGTGAAAATGTCATGACAATAGCACCTTTGGAAATATATTTACAGAGAAAAATGGTGATGTGTTCAATACTTATTTTACCTGCTGTATATGCAATTTCGGTAGTTATGTAAATTGTGCAACAGTGTAATATAATCCACAGCCTATGGTCAGTGCAGTGGACACAGACCATATAAATACATCCATTCTAATGCATTCATACTTACTTCCTTAGAGAACATCCACCATGGTCAAGCGTGTAGCTGTGATTGGAGCTGGAGCCTCTGGCCTGGTCTGCATTAAGTCCTGCCTGGATGAGGGGCTGGAGCCTGTCTGCTTTGAAAGCAGTGATGACATTGGCGGACTGTGGAGATTTAAGGTATCTAATATTGTTCCATTTACATTTTGTTATTGAAACGGAGCAATGAAATTACATTTTAAAGGAATACATCTGCAAATAAGAACAGATCCACTAAATAGTAGACTAGGCCAAAACAAACAAAAACAGACTACCATTGACAACAGTATCCAGAGGCCCTTACTTCTAACATCTACATGAACACATTAACTTAACACAAAGTAAACCTAACATTTTTTATTAACTGTTTTATAAACGATCCCTCTATTGGCAGAGGTACAGTACAACTATTAGACAACAATGTTACTATTATCAACTGTGGTTTGGGCTGAACATTACCGAAGGCTAGCAGCAGTATGGCTTTGCTTTTGGTAGTCAGCCTGTCAGCCAGTATTAGGAAAAGCTCTCAGCACTGACATAAAGCCTCTCTCCACCCTCTTTGCCAGATATATGGTTTGAAATAGACAGAGGGAATCATAATGCAGCTGTGGAAGACAGATCTTTGTGTAGTTTAAAGGTCCTGACCCTCCTGGTTTGGGTGAATTTGTCACTGTGCCACTATTCTGAACTACAAGGGCCCTCGTTGTACAGTACACTGTATTGCAATGTATCTCCCTCTGCAGGAGAACCCAGAGCCAGACAGAGCCAGCATCTATAGCTCTGTCATCATCAACACCTCCAAGGAGATGATGTGCTTCAGCGACTTCCCCATTCCAGCTCACTTCCCAAACTACATGCACAACTCTTTCATCATGGACTACTTCAACATGTACGCAGACCACTTCCAGCTCCGGCAATACATCCATTTCCAGGTCAGCTACTCCTAGCAACGAATGCATTTAACCTTTGCGAAGAACACAGTCCAGAGTGGAATGGTAAATTGAGAGGACTTCTGGTGTGTAGCTAATGCTGGTGAATTTCTTTGTCGTAGACAAGGGTGCTGCATGTAAAGCAGAGGCCTGATTTCTCCCACTCCGGCCAGTGGGAAGTAGAGACAGAAACCAGGGATGGGAAGAAAGAAAGCAACGTTTTTGATGCAATTATGGTTTGCACTGGACATCACTGTCACCCGCGCCTGCCCCTGTCTGATTTCCCGGGTAATAAAGAATCTTTAAATGATAGTAAAGCTCTTCACACAAACATGAATACATAGAGAGAGAGAGAGAACGAGAGCACGAGAGCACAAGAGCACGAGAGCACGAGAGAACGAGAGAGAGACTAAGGCCATATTGTAAGTAAATTCCCTATAGTGTTCAGTATCCTCGCAACTAGTCCTCTTATCTCTGTTCAATTTTCTGGGGTTGACCAGAGGAGTAATGAACTGAAGTAAGAATGTATTGTAGTTTGAAAGCAAAGAACTGCACTGGAAGTCAATGTGAAAAAGTCACTGTTCTTCTTCACACATCCAGGTTTCATAAAAGTTAAGTCAGTTTTAATTTATTATTATCTGGCAGGACAATCAGTAAACCTGCGTCAGTCTGAAGGTCAGGGATGTGTTTTTCTTCCACTCGATACAGGGCAGGATATTAGTTAAACCATAGTTACAGTGCAGTTGTTTGAGGCAGCTATTTATAGTCATGAAAAAGGTTAAGTAAGGTCAAGCTATGGAGTGTCTAGTGAAAGGCCTCTTTTTGTACCATATTCTTGCATTTTTCATTATTTATCATTCATAATTTACTGTTCAAAGATTTTTGATGAAAGCACCAAACATTCACCTTTTTAATGGAAAACACTGTCATCCCCAAACAAGACCTTAATGTGTTTTTAGCTTAGCTTTACTTTAATTTAATGATTTAAATACAACCTGGCGGTTGTCAAATTCACTCTTCCAGGCATTGACACATTTAAGGGGAAGTACTTCCACAGCCGAGACTACAAGACGCCAGAGGAGTGGCGTGGGAAGAGGGCGGTGGTGATTGGCATTGGGAATTCTGGAGGTGACATCGCTGTGGAGCTCAGCAGAATGGCCAAGCAGGTAAGCAATGCACTGTGCAAGTTACATCCAGAATAATGTCCATCATAACGGCTATAAGGCTTCATGGTGTTTGATGCACATCAATCCTTTTTTTCTGTATTTAGTTTAAATTTGAATATTTATTTGTGACTGTCATATGGTCAGCTATCTCAGACAGAAGGACTATTCAACCATCCCATCAGATAGTTTTGCCTAGAACCATTTGAGGAAATATTATTTGTTGAACTCTTTTGGAAACCCTTTGCACACAGAACCTTGTTCACAAAGGCTCCTTTAATGCAAAAATATCCTTCATGACAAGGGAGGAAGTGCTGTAAAGTTTAAAGATATATTATAGAACCCCTTATGGGTTCTTCTCTAAGAGCGGTGTAATTATCCTTTTTGGGTGTAGTGCAGAGAGTAAATCCTGTGGGACACTTTGACCGGTGTGAACATTTCATAAGTGATCTGTCTAGAGAGGATCATAAAATGACAGCTAAACAACAACAAACACAACAGAAAAGGGAACTAGATAGATCCTGTGACTCAGGTTGCAGTTCACGAGATACTGCTGCCATTTCCAAAGGTTTCTGAAACAAATATTGAAGAAATCAAATAGCACTAAGGAGTTCTTAAAACTTAACAATACTTCATTAATCATATGTAATCTCAATTCAGATAACAGTAAACGGCAGAATTATAGTACAACAAAACAGTCATTGTGTTTAGAACACTTGAACATTAATATCATGTTTCCCCATCCCTTCGGGGTATGTACAGACCAATATGGTCTCACCTAGTATACATGGTCATGGTTAAGGCATTTAGCAGACGCTTTTGTTAAAAGTGACTTAAAAAACATTAGAAAAAACATCACACACAACAAAAGTATCAATTTATAATACATTTTTAAAATAGAAACAATAAATAACAAAAAAATCTACATATCAAAACTATGATTATATTTATAGAGTATGCCTCAATGGAAATGTAGTGAAAACCACTACAGGAGAAAAAACACTAATCCACAACTCTTTGTCTCTGTCTCTGTCTCACACACACATACACACTAACACACACACTCTACAGTTGTTCCTAAGTACCCGCCGTGGTGCTTGGGTCTTGAATCGAGTGGGTGATAATGGCATGCCCTTGGACATGATCTTCACCAGAATGACACGGACAGTCCAGAGGATACTACCTTTTGACTTCTTTTGTGGCATTGTCGAGAATCAGCTCAACCGCCGGTTTAACCATGCTATGTACGGGCTGCAGCCCAAGCACAGGTATTGCTCTCAACGCAACTCCACGCACTAATGTTCACTGAAGCTCACATGCATACTTAAAACAAGGACATTTTGTGTTTTCCTAAGGTTCTACAGTCAGCACCCCACTCTGAACGACGAGCTGCCCAACCGTATCCTCTCTGGCACGGTGCAGGTGAAGCCCAACATCAAAGAGTTCCAAGGTTCCAGCGTGGTGTTTGACGACGGCTCCGTGGAGCACGACATTGATCTGGTGGTGTTTGCCACCGGCTACAGCTTCTCCTTCCCATTCCTTCCCCCTCACGTGCTTTCGGTCTCTGAGAACAAGACCCCTCTGTATAAGTACATCTACCCACCGGGGTTAGAGCACCCCACTCTGGCTGTAATTGGATTGATTCAGCCTCTTGGTGCCATCATGCCCATTTCAGAGATGCAGGCTCGCTGGGCCACACGGGTCTTTAAAGGTAGCCACTACAAAATCTCCTTCATATGGAAGTTTGTGTGCGTTGTGATCCAGTTCAGTTACAGTGCTGCAAAATCAGTAGTTGCAGTGTTCAGTATGCTGCAGCAGTAGGCCTATACTTGAACCAGGTCTAATGTTAACAAAAACAAATCACTAAAAGTGACCCTCCCTCTATAAATCATAATGAATCTGTGCATCTTGTGTTGACAATATTTTCTGTACCAAAGGGTTGAATAAGCTTCCCTCGATGAGTGCCATGATGAAGGACATCAAGTGCAAAGAAGATTCAATGAACAAGAGGTATCCCTTCCTCAAACCTCCTTGAAATCTTTCCTCAGATGTGTACATGATGGCTTTTAAAATTCATTTGAAATAGAGATGCGCGAGCAGAAGTCAATGAAGAATGTCAAAATGAAAGAAATGATGAATGATCATGACTCAGTACTGAAGTTAAAAACAAGCATAGCAATTATGTGACAGAAAGATTCCAAATTCTGCTGGGAATTGATCAGAACATATTATCCAGATAAAAAAAAAATCCTACCTTTAGTAAAGGAACACTACTAAATACTAATAATAAGTACTAAATAAAGGGAATCGGTAAGAATAAACAAACTGGTTTGTTCATTTGTTATTGAGCCTTTCCTTTCTTTAGGTGTATGTTCTTCTTTTAACTACTAATTTGTCACCTAGGTACGTGACTTCCAATAGGCACACCATCCAAGTGGACTACATTCCCTACATGGATGAGTTGGCTGATCAGGTGGGAGTGCAGCCCAGGTTCCTGTCTGTGCTCCTACGGGACCCTGGCTTGTGGCTTAGAATTGTGTTTGGCCCCTGCACACCTTATCAGTACCGCCTGTGTGGACCGGGCCATTGGGAGGGGGCCCGCCAGGCAATCTACACTCAGTTGGAACGGGTGGTAGCGCCCCTCAAGACACGACCCATTCCTGCTAAGGAAACCAGGCGTACCTTTAGTGCTCACCTGCTCTCTCTGTCAACCGTCGCTGCATTGGTGGTGGCTGTGATCTATAAGAAAGACAACTTCCAGGAGTATCTCCAGTATCCCATAATGCTACTGGACAGGCTGAAGACACACCTGCCTGCTTAGACATCAGTGTTGTGTCAAGTGTCGTATATCATGCAATATGAGGGATTGATTTATCTGTCATGTCATGTTTTTCATGCATTTCATATATAAAATGCTTATGGTAAGTGTAAGTGTACTAAGTCTTTTATACCTGGATTAAACTGATGAAATGCATATGGTTTATAAAAGGGGATGCAAATGAGATTTCACAATATCCTGGACAGTTTTGCATTGTGGTAAATAATAATTTGATTGGTTGTTTACCACAGTATTGTTATTTTTTATTAGCCTATGAGTCAGTAATTGAATAAAAAGTGTTTGTTTTATTTTCACTACACTACCTATGTTCCACTTGATGCACTATCTTGTAATGTTGTCTTAATTTACTGCAGTGTAAATTGTCAATTTACTTCTTTCTTGATATTATTGTTCCTGATATATCAAGAGCATACAACTTAAATAATGTGCAATTAACAATAAAGTACCACAGAATTCATGTATTAGACTATGAGTCTTTCTGTGTATCACATTTTGTCTCCTAAATTACAAACCAGTAGGGATAATTTGCCAACACCTCTTTTCACACCATTGGAATACGGCTACATTTTCACATGAGGTTCAACAGGGTGCAGTACAGTGTCATCTGCTAATGAAGTTATTTCTATCGCCATTGTGCTCTCTAAGACGCCATCTGTTGGTGGTAATCCTGACTTGCTTTTCAAAAACGACTTCCCTCAGCCACCGTCATCTTTACGCGATGACGCCAGATTCCCGTGGATTGGCTGCCTGCCATCTTTGATTGTGCGACAGGCCTCGGCGAGAGCGGGGCCTCTTAACTGGAGCAGACCTGTCTCACACGAGACAACGGGAACAGAAAAAAAAAAACTGACAAACTGCTCAGTATCGTCCAAATTCGGAACGACACGCTAAGATAAAGAAGAGCCACCCGAGCGGGCACAATAAGTAGCGTGGCTCTTGCAACTGAAGAGGATCTTGTAGGTTGCTATCACTTTAGCTGGCTAGTTAGCTAGCTAGCCAGTGTAATAGCAAGCTTTTGTAATTCACCGGCTGCACACACACGGAAAGCAAAGCTGGTCAAGCACAGCCTCCTGCGCAGGGGAAACGAAAATCAAAAGTCAGTGAAAGGACCGGCGGAGACAGGTATGTCCAGATACGAAACTCAGATATTTTCAGGCCTCAAAAGATTACACCTGGCGATGGAGTGGTGGGCACTAACGTTACTTAACCAAAGCCAACTCGCTAGCAAGTTAGCTAACCATGCTAGCTCGCTAACACTGCCAAGAATTTGGCCGTCGGGAATATGTGGTGATGGCAAGATGTTTTCAGTGGGAACTAGCGAGGTAACGTTAACGTGAAACGAAAGTGATTGAATTCTTGTAGTCAGCAGGCCATCGGTAATATATGATATTGTACTAGTGTAGATAGGTATTTTACATAGGGGTATCTATCCTGCGAAGTTGACTACTAGTCTGTTCAGAAAGAGCAGGCTAGGTATCCAATGGAAGAAACTTGACTTGGCTAACATTAGCCAGCTAGCTATTAAAATGGGGTTCGGAGGCCACCTCAGTACACCGGGCCGCTGCGACCCACCCTCCTTTTACCTCTGCTTACTGAAACTGGTGCAAGAATAACGTTACGTCGTTCTACACCAATCACACAGATTACTCCAAAGTGCCGGGTTGGTTACATCTTAGTTCACACCACTTAAGCCTTATATTGTTAGACACTCGCAAGCGATCGTCTTCGAGGCGATGGTCCAAACAGGGGCGCACTGACACGTTTAGCTGTTGGGTTTGTTAGCTGGCTAATAACCATAGTTAGCTGGTCAGTCTGCACGTCGTTAGCGAGTTGCCTAACGTTACTCAAATGTCGAACACAAGTAACGTTAGGTTATGGTTTAACACCAGTTGACACATGTACACGGTACCTACCTAGCTACTTTCTGTTCTGTTATTTATCTCATCAGGTAAATTACCAATATTATTGCAATAGCTAACAAAAATGTTGACGTAACAAGGGTTAACATTTCTCTTTTGGGTGTTATATCGTTAGTGGGCTAGTATTTACCATACAATCAACTCTGAAATGACAGAACCGGGTCAGGTCGATAAAGAGATGGACAAGTCTTTTAGTAAGCGCTACCCTGGCGAATAGCTGGCTAAGATAAGGAACCACAGCACCCTATGAACATCTTCCATTCTAACATGATGTGTTGTGTTTTCCCTTGTTCTATTGGTGATGGTACTGCGTTAAGCATCAGTGGTCCCTGACCAGCAGCTTCATCTATCGGTCACATACCTAACTCGGACCATCTGATTGATCTAAAATTGTGAGGTTAGGTTCATTTGTCTAGTTTCTCACGTCCTGTATTTGTAGGCAAATATAATGTGAACGTTGTAGGATGCGTCAGCAAGCGTTAGTTGATGTCGATCTAATATGTTCAGAGAATATCGGTAAAAGGCAGAAAACCTTAGTTTCAATCTGTTCGTCCTGGAGATTGACTTGGAAACGACCCCTCGCTATGTAATTTCTCTTACCTCCCATGATCAGGTAGGCCGATATATGCTGGTTAAGACACTGATGGGAAAATCAGTGCTAATGGGTATATTAGTTATCAGCAGATTCCCATCTGAATCTCAAGACAAACCAAGCAATTAGCTAAGATGTTTTAAAATCCGGATGGATCATTTCAGAAGATGATACTCTGTCATCTGTTCCTAGTTTTAAAGATGAATTGTGAATGTTATACCCCTCTTTCCCCTAATCCAGTTAATGAAATTGATTTCTTCAAGAATCTCAAGGGAATGGTAGTTCAATAGGGGCAGTTTCCAGGGTGGTCTGCTTGAGCTTTGAGGGTATGGTCCCTCCTCTCATTGTCTGTTATCACAAGGGTGGCAGATGGTTGTTGGGAGCTGTGACTGCTGCTCTGATCCCTGGAGTGTTTCATCTCTGAAATCACAAAAGGCATCTTGATAAGCGCACATTTTATATCGGACCTAGTAAGGCTGTGCTAACAAGACAGTTGGGCTTGATTTGGTGAAGGTAGACATTTCTCTGCTGAGCATCAAACTGCTTGGCCAGCTGTGTGGTTTTGAATGGAACCGTCACTCTAAAGTCATGACGTGTTTTGGAGGACGAAGCATCTCTTGGAAGCCCTCCAATGTAAGACTTCAGTTAAGCCTGTCCAAAGCCAAACCATAGCTAACTTTAACTCCATTCAGGGAGCCCCAGGAAAGTTGCTTTTTTTCATTCTCTGTCTGGAGCACTGATGATTTGCTGATGACTGTCTTGCGTGGAATGACAATGAGTAATCATACATCACTGACTCAACTTACTCCCACAGTCTGTATGGTGGGTTAACAGAAGAGCGCTCAAGTGGTCACTTCACCGTGTAGGTGCTGGTGTTGTAGGACATCACAACGGTTTAGAATGCCACTCTGCAGGCTTTCATTCATCGTTAAAATGCACGTGTCCTTGTGTGACTTGGCCCCACATAGGACCTTGCCATTTCCTCTTGCTGTGTGTGTGTGGAATGAGCAGACCTCATTTCCTCAACCGCAAGTTTGGCTTCTTATCAATTCCCCTTTTCCCCACAATACAGGGCTGCATGGCACATTATAACTTAATAAGTTATCCAGTTTTACAATAACATTATTTTCCAGTTATACATATAGAGCCTTAGGTCAATGGTAATAAAAGTAAGTCAGTATAGTATGCTATGGTCTCGTTATGACTGGTGTGTGGATATGTGTAGACCATGTTGGCCGAGTATATGGTTCAGTAAGCATGGGATATCCTTGTGTTTTTAATTGTTGAGAACAAAGAAGTGGGATAGAGTCTCAGACTGGCTCTTTAGGGTGTCAGTGAGTGGAAGTGTGTAAGTGATGTTGTTGTTGGAGTCACCGGCTGTCCTGTCAGCCATGCAGTGTTGTGGTTGCTCTGCCCCTCTCTCTGCGCTTGACACGGCTTCATCAATTATGAATTGCCCCCATGTGGCTCACCGGAGACTTCAGCCCCAAACGTTGTCAATCCACCACACTCGCAGACTGTCGGCATAGCAACGCGACATGCTCCATTGATTTGAGACATTGTAATTTAAAGTGGTAGGAGGCTTATCTGGGAAACCACACAATTATAGATAAACATGTTTATACACACACACACACACACAGCTGGCTGACCGACCAAGGGGGTCCCTATTTATCATATCTTACTTCACCACATGCTAGTAAAGCTTTTAAGGTATTTTAGAATTGAACTGATTAGAACTGATCTGGGTCTGTCTCTTGGGCAAGAGATGGTGGCTCATTGTTATCGGGCTGGTTAATTTGGTGTACTCATGGATGCATCAGTATTGCACACTGTTTGCATACGCAGTCATGGAAAGCAAAGAAAACTAGATGCATTTAGGAGTGAACGTCCTTTTTTTCTGTCTTGTGGAAATTAAATACCCTTTCATTTGCACTTCCAAGTCCCTTTTTGTTCACTCTCCCTCCCTTTCTTGTCACCTAGGGGGCTGGTTCTGAGCGGTGAGCCAGACGACCAGACTCAATGAGTTTCCAGCGAAATGTCCGAGAAGTCAGGGCAGAGCACCAAGGCAAAGGATGGCGCCAAGACCAAGTATGCAACCCTTAGCCTCTTCAACACATACAAAGGCAAATCTCTGGAGACCCAGAAAACTGCAGGTGAGAATTACAACACGTGTATACTTTCCACTTCAGAATTTTTGAAAATGTATGGAACAACTACTGCAATTCAGCCATTTGCACATGTGTCATTTTGTGTCATGTTGGAGAATGTCCTCACTAAAGAGCCAATAAAGCACTTTTTCAGTCGAAGAACCGCACATACCTCACCAGTCTAACATAACTCATCAGATGGGAATGCAAGTGACTACCTCTTTTCTCCCCCACTTCCATTCATGAATGAACAGCTTTTCTGTCTTGCCATTGCCAGCTTGACTAAGCAGTCTTTGTCCACTGAGTCAGTTCTTTGCGTTTCTGTAGCCCCTGGAGGCCAAGGCTTTTATTGATGCGTGTCATGTGTGAGAGGCTGATGAACAAAAACAAAGAGATGGATTTAAAGGGGATAATATTTGCTGATAATTCACTGTGGGTGTTTGCCTTTCAAGTATTTGTGACTCTTGCCATTTAAAGAGTGTCGGATCCCTCAGTTCAAGGTCTTTCCATGTCCCAGCCTGCCCTCTAATTTTTTTCTCTTCCTGCTTTCCTTCTCTCTCTCTCTCTCTCTCTCTCTCTCTCTGATATGCAGTGGCTGCCAGACATGGACTCCAGAGTTTGGGCAAAGTTGCGGTCAGTCGGCGCATGCCCCCTCCGGCTAACCTGCCCAGCCTAAAGGCGGAGAACAAAGGCAACGACCCCAACGTCAACATCGTACCCAAGGACGGCAGCGGCTGGGCATCGCGCCAGGACCAACCCGGTGACGAACGGTGAGACAGTCATCCGCAGCCCTCACCCAACACACCTCTCCTCTCCTCTCCTCTCCCAGACTGTTTGACCCCACAGACCCTGTGTGCCCTGTATTAATCTGCAACTCAAGACAGCCCGTCAGATTTGATAATGCGTGTGGTCTTGGGGCATCAATTAAAGACTATTGTTTGTAATCCAGATTTGAAGGTTACTCTGATCATTTCTTTTAGCTTTTTTGTAAACACATTTTTCCCCCCCTCATTTCCTCCCTTGCTCACCTTCTCTCTCTCTCTCTCTCTCTCTCTCTCTCTCTCTCTCTCTCTCTCTCTCTCTCTCTCTCTCCCTCTGTGTATAACAGACAACAAGAAACCCCACCACCACCTCCACCTCCTCCTCCTCCCAAACCGGTGGCCCCCCATGTCCCGGAGCTTACTCTGGGGGGAAGCCGCTCGTGGGTCAACAACAAGCAGCCTGCCCCAGTGGACAGCGCCCCGCGTGTAAGCAGCCAGTTCCAGCAGGAGTTCCCCACCCTCCAGGCAGCCGGAGAGGCCGAGAAGGCGGGCGACCAGAATGAGGAACCCTACGGGCCAGGCCCCAGCCTCAGACCACAGAGTACGAGACATACCGAAACACGCACTGCATTTTCAGGCCACATTGTTCTGTCTGATGATTGTGTCTCCATTTCTTGTGTGTGTGTTTTGCTGATTGATTGCATCATACCAAGTTTGTTTCATCGGTGCTAATCAGTCTGTTTTAGTAGTCCATGTGTCAAGGGAATGAGTCTACAGTTGATTCCGATCATCTCTTAATCGTGGCTTTTCCCCCCTCTGTTGGTGCAGATGTTGGCAGCTGGCGAGAGGGTGGGGGCAGAAATCTGAACACGGCTCCCAGCCCCTCAGAGATGGACAGCAAGCCTCCTGAGGAGGGCGTGGTGGGCGTGGTGGGCCGCACCACCCCATCCCCCACTGTCGACTCAGACGAAGCGAACAAACCTGCCTCGGGAGAGGGCAGAAACAAGTGGGATAGGATGCCTGCCCCAGCCCCCCAGCAAAAGCTCAATGGGGGGCAGCAGCCTCCGGGTGGCGTTCCCCCACAGTTTCATGCCCAGTTCCGGGGCATGATGCCCCCTTATGTAAGTGCCACCATTCATGCAAATGTACAAGGACATTATGTGTTACGTGAATTATTTGCATCAAGGCTGAATGATTGCTTTATTGTGGTTGGAAATAAGCACCATCTTGCTGTTTTTTTTTTTTTTGCAGATGTTCCATGCCTACCCTCAAATGCCTTTTGCACCTGTGCAAGCAAACTTCAGATTCCCTGTGCAACAGGATGGATCCAAGTGGGTATTCTGTGCATTGCTCTTTTCTTTAACTTTCTGTGTTGTTCCACGACATCGTATGTAAAAGTTACAATCAGCTGTAGAATGGTTCAACATATGTAAATTGAATCGCTGATTTTACCTCATTAGATATTTTCCAGATAAACACAAAATTCACATAGATTGTTAGATTCAGTGGGACCTAATTTGATAGCCTCACTGCGGGTTCTTACGCGCAAACAAAGCTATCGCGTTAAACTATTTTGGATTACGCATTAATTTGGTAATTTCATAACATACACACATACCTAAGCATTGCATGAACATTTTTTTGAGTAAGACGTTCTGCCACTTTCTTCTTTGAAATGTAACCTGCATCTTGGTGTTTGAAGTCTGGCAGGTGCATCTGATCTGTACACAGTTCGACAGCATAACATTGACCCTTCAGTTACTAAATTGACTGATCATTTAACTCAACAAAATGTTACCAAATGGCTAAATAGGCTATGCAACTACACTCAATGCTACACAGACAATGAATACAATATTCCAGTAGCCTATCATTCAAACCCACTCCGTTTAGGCCACTAATAAATGCGTTGTTCTCTCATTTACCATTCCAAAAGTCTCTCAGTATAGTGCTCATTAAGATAGGCCCAAAGTGAAAAGGAACATAATTGATATGCAAATGGAATAATTCCATAAAATATTGTATTCTTTTTCACTGTTAATTAAATGTTTTGTTGCCAACACGGGCTACTGAAGCTGACATATCAGTTGACACAGCGGGACTGTCCGAGTTCAGTAATGTTGCTTGAATGGTAGCACCAACCACACAAAGCTGATTTTATGTAAAAGACAACTAGAGTCACTGTAATAGGAATAGTGCAATAAAGCAATAGTGTCGTGCAAGAATCAGAATTATATAAGTAGCCTATAGTTATAATCAGTTAATTTCTACATGATGTAGAAGGCCAGCAACCTAGAAAGCCTTGTCAGATGCTCAGTATTCAATTCATTTAAATCGTGTCATACTCAAATCTATACTCACTTTTTCACGTACCTTTCCCCTGTATTTTGTCTAGATATTTTCCCTGTTATCGTATGTAGCTTGCTTTTCAAGCATGTGTATTAAGCCCATAGGCCTATATGTTACATAATGTGAAGATCACTCTAATTATTACACTTCGCTGGTTTGTGCAGGGCTTTCCCAATTCAACATGACATTTCAGACACTTCCACAGAACAGTGTGTATAATGTATGTAAATCTATAACAGTCATAGAAACCTTAACCTGCATTTCCAGTGCCAAAACCACATGCTTGTCCTTGATCATTGACCCTTTAAAGGAAATAGAGATAAGGTCGCTGCGCACCAGAGTGACCTGGTAGGGCCACTTGTTATGATTCTGTTGCTCATTTTATCCAGGCAGCCTTCACTATGTTCACTATATATGTATATGCCTACTTTACCTCTCTTGTTGTCTTTTATTGACCTAATCCCAGGGGTCCCAGGCCAGGCCCAAGGCCACAGGCATGGCAGCAGGATCCTGACCGGCCCTCCATTATCAGTGCCACGGACCTGAAGGAGCTGGATAACCTGGACACGGACACGGACGAGGGATGGGCAGGTGAGCGGAGCTGTACCAGCTGCTGCAGAGCCAGCAGGGAGAAACTAGACAGTTTTACAGACATCACAGAACTCATCCAACACACCCAGGGGAAATGGGCCGAAAGACGAAAATGTTCTTTTTTTTTTTGGTTCCTCTTTAATGAGTTGGCACACCAGGGGTGTCCAGATACATTTGGAAAAAGTAGACAACATGGCGTCGAAAAATGGAAAGCAGCCTTAAAATGCACCATGAGAGGCCAGCGTTCTCGTCACTAATGAGCGCGGTGGGATAAAATGTTGTGTCTGACTGTGTCCTGTTTTGTCCGGTATCCAGGAGCCCAGATGGAGGTGGATTACACAGAAAAACTCAATTTCAGCGACGACGAGGAACACCAGGCTGCCAAGGAGAAAGGAGAGAACTGGTGAGTTGTGGTGCTTGTTTAATTACCCCCACACTGTATGTGGTTCAGAGTCTTGTTTATGTTAATATAATGAGTAAGGTTTTCAAGGTGGGCTCTGATGGTGTTCAGTAGTAATGACTGTGGTTGTGTTGTGAATAATCAGACAGTTCTCACAGTATTTTTGGTCTTTTATACTTGGTCACATTTGCGAAGGGAATGGATGGGTAAGGTGGAACGCATGCGACCACGGACCGCAGACGGCCAGGAGGGCTGGAAGGAGGGAGGTGATGACAGGGGCAGCAGCAGAGGCTCATGGGTAGACGGTGGCAACGGCAGAGCTCCCTCACCAGGCAGCATGAACCAGTACAACAAGACAGCTCCTCGGGACTACCAGGTAATGAGGGAAGATGAGCATACAAGAGCCTTTTAGTGGAGATGCCAAATTCAGAGACTGGATTCAGAGACTGGATTCAGAGACTGGATTCAGAGACTGGATCAGCTCATCAATTGAAGTATGTAGAGGCGTGGTTGCCCAATATGCTTCATTGGTTGATTAGCAGAGCTATGTACTTTACATGGTTCATTAAAGTACAGGTATGTTAAAGTACAGGTAAGTGCATGTAAATTCACCTGCAGCCTTGTCTCTCTGTTTCTCAGGGTCAGCCAGTAGGCCGGGCGGTGAGTGGCAGCGGGCCCAGACCAGTGAAGCCCCCAACCGGCGAGGAGGACTCGGAGGCATGGCGGCAGAAGCGCAAGAAGCAGTCAGACCTGACGGAGGCGGTGGAGCGTGCGCGGCGGCGGCGTGAGGAGGAGGAGCGGCGCATGGACGAGCAGCGGCTGGCCGCCTGTGCAGAGAAGCTCAAGCGGCTGAACGAGAAGCTCCGACCCGCGCCCAGCGCCAGTCCTGTCGCTGCCCCCTCAGAGCCCATACACGCCGTGTCCACCACAGCCCCCGCCATCAGCGACGCTCACGAGGACGCGTCGGGCCCCCGGACCGACACCCCCGCCCCTCAGCCCCCTCCCCAGCAGCAGCAGCAGCAGCAGGCGCAAGACCCCCCTCCCGCCCCCTCACCCGCGCATGAGATGCCTGAACCCGGCCCGGAGGAGGAGGAGGCCGTGCCAGCGGTTCACTTCGCCCCGCGGCAGCCCACCCCACCGGCCCACAGGGCCTCAGTGGAGCAGCAGGCGGATAGCAGTGGCGGAGACGAGCCCCAGCTGCAGCCCGAAAGATTGCCCATGAGGGATTATTTCTGTGCAGACGAGTGCAGAGGTAAAGACAGCGGATGCTTGGGTGGTTTTCATGTTTGCCTGAGTCACAGTGTGAAAATGTGTTGCCTGGTAAGATCTCACATCTGAGACCCAGTGCTGAGCATTCTTCTGGAATTTGCTGCAACCCACTGCTTCTTCAGTTGGAATAATGGCATTATAGATTCACCCTATGGATGATTTTGATTTGATTACTTATTAATGGGACATATGTCGGTGTTACATTTTGTGTGTGTGTATGTTTGCTTGTGTGTTCAGTGGAGGAGCCGCAGCTGCCCTTGTCCCGGCTCGACCCCTCCAGCAGCGAGGACTCCTCTTTGCAGCCTCCAGAGGCAGAAGGGGAGGGTGGTGCGGCCATCCGGCCCGCTCTCAACTCCGGTTACTCCAAACAGTTCCAGAAGTCCCTGCCTCCTCGCTTCCTCAGACAGCAGGTACTACCACCGACTAATATACCTAGTTCATTTTGTAATTTATGTTTTACCCTGATCATTATATCTCATTAACAAGGTCTAAACCATTTAAAGTTGATTTCATTCAGAATTCAATGCATCATCACAGTACAGTAACACAGCACACAGGCAAGTCTCTAATGCTTACCCCTGCTTCAGGAGCAGCTTAAACAGCAGCAGTGGCAGCAGCAACAGCAGCAGCAGCAGCAGCAGAGTGGTGGTGGCGGCTCAGTCTCTCCGTCTGGAACTGGGGTGCCCCCCCCTCAGCACCGCTCCCTGTACCAGCCCCTGGGCCAACTCCCCCAGCATATGCCCTCCATGGGCTTCGACCCCCGCTGGCTCATGATGCAGTCCTACGTGGACCCCCGCATGATGCCGGGGCGGCCACCCATGGACATGCCTCCCATGCACCCAGGTAACGGGGACTCCTGGATCTTGCTGAATACGATGCTCTGGGTTTATATTTAATCCAGCAGAGCAGTTTCGAAATAGTATCTATAGTAGCACAAGTTAACTGCTGCTTGGTTTTCTCTGAAGATCAGTGAATCGGTTTTGAAGAGTGAGTTGTTTAGGCACAATAGACTCCTTTGATTTAAGATTATCGTCATTGTGAAGTTGTAGTGATGAATTTAACAAAGCGCTCTACTTTGGAATGTGAAATGAATACTAATAGGGAATGACATGGCTGATGTCTGTTTGTCTTGTCCCTATCAGCAGGGAGAATTCCTCCAAAGCAGCTGGCGCGCAGAGACCCGGCTGATGGCAGCCCATCGGGCTCCGATTCTTTCGATCACCTGACACGCCCCATCCGAGAGCATAGCCTACCTAACGAGCCACGCATGGTGTGGAGCTCTGACTCGTACCCCCAAACAGAGCCCCTGCCCTCAGCCACCTCACCCAAAGTCCGGGAGGACAGCAGGGAGTCCAGGTGAGAGAGGACCAAAAGAGAACCCACATTCGTTATGGTTCAACTCTATTGTTCATGTTGGCTCTAGTGACACTGTTTTTTTGTGTGGTAGAGATGGCATTCCTAATATCAAGAATAAGTGTTATACTTGGTACATTTCATGTGATTTTTTTTTTTTTTTAATGAGTTTATAAAGGTAGATTTAATGTCAAAGTTTCAGTGTCAGTTTGGTTTCTTGATTTAAAGTCTCCTCTCCCCGTTGCAGGCTGGATGCTGGTCTTGAGCTGGACAGAGGCCTCTCCTCTGTCTACTCCCAGGAGCACAGCCCCCTGGAGCCTCGAGGCAAGAGTGACTTCTTCAGGGACTCGACTGAGCCGCTGTCTGCAGCGTTCAGCCACGGTCCCGAGGAGGTGCCAGGCCTGCTGCAGGCCGACCGAGAGCCCGTGGTCCCTTCCTTTGAGCCAGAAGAAGCCAGCCTTCCCTGTGGGGAGGACGTGGAGGCTCTGGGCAAGGCAGTGCTCAAGAGGAGCATCTCCCAGGGCTCAAGCCACTCGCTCAAACTGGACGAACCACGCTTTGAGGGCGTCACCCTGGCGTCAAAGACGTTGGACCTGTCTGAGGGCAGCGAGCGGCCAGACGAGAAAGCCAGGAGGGAGCCGTTCGGACCAGGCCCAGCTGCCAGTAACCGCTCCACGCCTCCTGCCACTCAGACAGATGGGCTGCACAAAGCGGACAAACTCCCACTGCCGGCGCCTTGCAAGCAGAAGGTGGAGTCGCGTTGGCCCCCCTCACGGAGCTCCGCTTCCAGCAGGAGAGAGGGTGGCGGTGGAGGAGAGCGGCCCATCCGGCGCTCTGGCCCCATCAAGAAGCCCGTCCTGCGGGACATGAAGGAGGAGCGCGAGCAGAGGAAAGAGCGGGAGGAGAGGCGCGAGCGCGGAGAACGGGGTTTCAAGAAAGACAGCGGCAGTGGCTCCAAGCCCCCCTCCTCCGCAGCTGCGGCCGTGTCGGAAGGACAGAAGTCCTCCACGGAGGGTAGGAGGGAGACGTCAGCTGAGCCCGAGGAAGGGGCAGCCGGTGGAGCCACCAAAGCCAGAGAGCCTCAGCCGTCGGCGGGCGCCTCGGCAGTGAACATCCCAGATGACAAATCCGACAAGCCAGCAGGCGGCGACAAGCGCCCTGAACCCAAACTCCCATCCCGGAAAGAGTCCAATATACCACCCCGTGCCTACCGGCGCGAGGAACGGGAGAGAGAAAGGGAGAGGGAGCGGGACCGGGAACGAGACCGGGAACGGGAGAAAGACATGGACCGGGAGAAGGAATGGCCGACCGATGCCAGTTTGCGAGGCCGTGGGCGAGGGGAGTACTACTCTCGTGGACGGAGCTACAGGGGTAGCTACGGTGGGAGGGGGCGGAGCAGCCGAGGACGGAGCAAGGGAGATTACCCCCCCTACCGGGAGCCGCGTTCACGCTCTGACCTACCCCTCAGCGCAGCCGCCGCCGCCAGCCTCCGCTGCCGTGAGGAGAGCGAGACGCGCAGCGAGAGTTCGGACTTCGAGGTGCTGCCCAAGCGTCGGCGCCGGCGGGGGTCGGACACAGACTCTGAGAGCGAGGGCCACGAGTCGGCCAGCGACACGGGTGCGTCCGACCGCGAGCCCAGCGCCAAACCCAGCCAGCCGATCCGCCGGGAGCTACCTGGAGATCCGCGCTCCGGAGCCAAAGGTGGCGGCCCATTTGGTCCCGCTCACCTTCCGGACAAAGGTGGGAGCAGGGAGGATGAGGGTAGGCCTAAGCCAGGCTTCCTGCCCAAGGGCGAACCCACACGTCGAGGTCGAGGAGGGCTGTTCAGCAGGAGAGGGGGTGGAAGGGATCGAGGAGCCCCCAGGTCAGCCCCTCTCAGGCGGGCTGGAGTCAGGGAATCGTCCCAGTGGCCCTCCAGGCCAATGGAGACCTTCCGTCCTGAGGAAGCTGAGACCTCGCGCCTGGACAACCACCAGTCTGATCGACGCCTACCCAAATACGAGGGGAAGAAGTTTGGCGAGGGACCTCAGAACAGTAGGGAGAGGCCCAGGAGGCCACGGCCTGCACGGCCCCCGCGGCAGGACAAGCCTCCCCGCTTCCGCCGGCTGAAGGAACGCGAGGCGGCTGTAATGGCTGGAGAGGCTGCACCGGTGGCCCCCATGCCAGGGGCTGTGTCTCCGACTCTCTCCAAAGCGCCTGGCACCCCTGTCACCCTACCAGAGGGGAACGATGCTCAAGCGCCCGCCCTGCCCCCGACCTCCGCTACCAGCTCTGCCACCCCAGCCACGTCTACCGCCACTGCCACGCCCCCCGAGCTAACCCCCGCGGAGGCCGCGCTCCCCTCTGAGGTCGCCGCCACCACCGTGGCTGCTGCTGGCAGTAAGTCCCCCGACCTGTCCAATCAGAACTCGTCAGACCAGGCCAACGAGGAGTGGGAGACGGCCTCGGAGAGCAGCGACTTCAACGAGCGACGGGAGCGCGAGGAGAGGAAGGGGGCGCTGGAAGCCGCATCCGCCGCTGTCGCGCCCGCTGCCAGCACCGTGACCGCGGCCACTTCCGCCCCAGTTGCCCAGGGCGCTGCGCCCCAGAGCAGGAGCCCCACAGAGGGAGGCGTCACCCCCAAGCGTGAGGCAGCAGCCAATGCCAAGAGGAGCTTTTCCAGCCAGAGGCCCGTGGACAGGCAGAACCGCAGAGGCAACAGCGGGGCCAAGGCGGGACGAGGCTATGCAGGGGGCAAGAGTGAGAGAAGAGGAGGCACTGGTGCTAAACCAGGACGGAAAGGGTGAGCAGAGTTTGACATATTCCTTACATGACACATCAAATATTAAAAATGGTTAATATGCACACCCCTAAACTGAACAATGGCAAAGTGTGAGGCAGCAGTACTTTAAATGTTTTTCTGTCAGAGGTGTGGGCAAGTTAGTTCCAGCATCTGTTCAAGTTACTGATTTCATAAACATCACTTCTCTTCCTTTTAAGCAGTTAGATGACTGCATAATGAACAGCCTTTTATCCATGTCTGATTTGACAATGAACTCTAATGCCAAACTCTCGATGCAGCTCACCAAATACATTAAATTCCCTGTGAAAGACCACTGTAGGCCACTGTCAGCTCTATCAGGTCTGGCTGAGATGTTTGGATATTATGCGTTTCTCTCTGTATCTGAAACGGCCCATCCGCTCCTATTTGACTTTGTATTTCTGCCCGTCATCTGAACTTCTCTCAGGAGCTTCTTCGCTAATTGCTTGCATGTGATATTTATTTTTTTCCTCTGGATCTCTAAAATTAGACCCCGCGACAGAGTATTTTTAGCCAGTCCCCCACCTTCATCATGGCCTTTCATAAGAATAGCTTGACAGCGTTCATCTAATATCCATTCTGCCACTTGTATTTCCTCAGTCGATTAACACTCAGGACAAATAAGTCCTGACTGAAGTCTCTGACGAGAGTCAAATGTCTTTTCAGAATCGGGTATGCGTGTGTTTGTTTATTTGTTGACTCGCTCTCTCTTCCATTCTGCAGTCCTCCTGGCCAAAATTCCGAGGGTGCCCAGGCCGGTGCGGGCCAGAGGGGCGGAAGGGAGAGTGCCTCTCGCCGCAAAGAGGAGGCCAAACATGCCGCCAAGAAACCCAAGGAGAAGGCTGACGCTCTGTCCCAGTTTGACCTCAACAACTATGCTAGTAAGTGGCCCCAAACCAGTGTCACCTTTCCCAGCGTTTGAAATGACGAGAATTCAAATAGGAACACATGGAAATAACAGCAAATCGGTATTGCTTTAGTGCATCTCTTGAGGGTCCAGAAAGAAATATGCATGATTGATGTATCGGCATTATATGTATCGTGACGGTGCAGAGAAAAACAGGTGTCTGCTGTGTGCGTTCTGTAGGTGTAGTGATAATTGACGACCATCCTGAAGTAACAACACTAGAGGACCCCCAGTCCAGCGCCAATGATGACGGTTTCACGGAGGTGGTCTCTCGCAAGCAGCAGAAACGCCTGCAGGACGAGGAACGCCGGAAAAAGGAGGAACAGACCCCGCAGGTACGTTTGACCCTGACTATGTGGTGTTGCCACTGATTATTAGTGAAGGAAGATGACCGTACTTGCAGTCAGTTGTAGACGTTTGAGACCTTAACATGCACCTCAAACATGCATTATTTTTTGCTCCACAGAACTGGAGTAAAAAGGGTTCGGGAGAGAAAGGCCGTGGAGGCGGAGGCTCCAAGCTTCCCCCTCGCTTCGCTAAGAAGCAGCAGGTATCCCAGCAGCCTCAACAACAGCAGCAGCAGCAGCAGCAGCAGCAGCAACAGCAGCAGCAGCAGCAGCAGCAGCAACAGCAGCAACAGCATCAACAACAACAACAGCAGCAGCAGCAGCATCAACAACAACAACAACAGCAGCAGCAGCAGCAGCAGCAGGCTGCTCAGCAGAGCCAGCCAGCACCCTCCGCCCCCCAGCAGCCCCAACAGCAGCCCCAGGCTCCCCAACCCCCGCAGCCCCAGCCAGCCATTGCTGTGTCCCAGCACGGCCTGCAGCCCCCCACCCAGCCTGCCAGCTCCCCCCAGCCTCTCGAGGGCACCGTACCCATGCCCCCCGCCGCTGTGGAGTTCCCCCCGGCCAAGGCGCAGACGCACAGCACCCTCGGCACTGAGCTGTGGGAGAATAAGGTGCCGGGATCCACCGTCCTCTCAGACGTTAAGAAACGTGAGTAGCTCTGAATGCCTAGGGTAGACACTGTGTGTGTGTGTGTGTGTGTGTGTGTGTGTGTGTGTGTGTGTGTGTGTGTGTGTGTGTGTGTGTGTTAAATGTCCTTTGTTGACTTATCAGAGAATTATGAAAATCATGAGATGAGACTATTATTTGTGAATAAGCATCCCCAGTGGGAAAACCTCTCTCATGGAGACCTCTTGCATTCGCAGTTGGACCTATCAGTCCTCCCCAGCCCCCCTCTGTCAGTGCCTGGAACAAACCACTCACCTCCTTCACTGGGACAGTCACTCCTGAGGTGAGAGACCGTCTGTCTATCTGTGTGTGTGTGTGAGTCATTGTGTTAAATAACCCACAACTTCTATAATGACCAGCGTTTGTGTGAATAAAGCTATATCTGTATTGGAGTGTCCATGTCTGTCCTGTGCTATAATTCATAGTGTCTGCGGTCTTTCCATCAGGGGGTGAAGGCCAGCCTAGACACTGGAGTGGAGCTGGGTATGGACAGCATCCAGTTTGGCGCCCCGTCCTCAGCGGGCAGCACGGACAGTGACGGCGTGCCCGCCCTGCTGGAGAAGGGCTCTGAGAACAAACTACCTGAACCCAAAGAGCAGAGACAGAAACAGCCCCGTGCTGGACCAATCAAGCCTCAGAAGGTGCCTTGGCCTTGTACATTTTACAGCAGTTGCACCATTGAACCATAGATATAACCATCAAACACAAGATGATCTCCTATCCATTCAATTGTATTTTTTTTGGGTGTCTGACTTGTTCTCTCTGCCCTCTGTCTTGTCATTCTCTCAGCTTCCAGAGATTGCTCCCCCGGAGCCAAAGGAGTACAAGCCCGGCCCCATCGGTAAGGAACGCTCGCTGAAGAACCGCAAGGCCAAAGATGGCAGGCAGTCGGACGGGGAGGGCTTGGACAAGGGCATTCCCGGGGGCAGCAGGGACCGTGACTCCAGCTCCCCCAACAAGGATGCCAATGTGCCCGAGCTCGGGGGAGAAATCGAGGGCATGATCACCGTCCCCGCTGCGGAATATTCCAGCAGCTCCAAGGTGAGCCTCTAGTGTGCCAGTAGCTACAGCAGGGCTAATCCGGTGTTGAGGCCAGCTGGGTCTTGTTTTGCTGCTCTGCTAGGAGTATATTTCTGGCTTTACCAATACCAAATGCCCAATAATGAGTTGCCCAGACCTCCATTTGGTCATTAGCTATTTCCCTGAATAACCCTTTGGCTGTGAAGAGATCTGATTACCATGTGTAACTAACTACACTTGTGCTCTTTATTTGTCCCCAGCTGGAATCTGTGACTGACTACACCACCCCCTCTTCTTCATTGGCTGATAATGTCCCAACTGCAGGAAGCAAATTGGAAGAGAGCATTGTGGCCCACGTGAGTTGCATCGACATGACCATTAAGACACGGGCACGTACACATAATGAGAGATAGACGGAGAACATGAAGAGATCATTGCTCTAGGACTGTAGTGTACGAGTCTGTATTAAAACAAGATCTGTCTCCCTCTTTGTCTAGGTGGCCCTGCCTCACTCGCTGCCTCTGCCTCGCAGGGAAGCTCTCCAGCAGAGCCCCAGCCTCACTACTGTGTCTCCCGCTACTGTAGACCTGACACTTAAGGTAAGAACACACACACACACACACACACACACACACACACACACACACACACACACACACACACTTGAACTTTTCTGTCAGTGCACCCTTCCAAGTAGTCTTGGATATGTCTCCTTTATGACTCCCATGTCCTGTGTCTTCAGATGGAGTCTGCACGTAAGGCATGGGAGAACTCGCCCAGCCTGGTGGAGAAGAGCTCGCCCGTGACCTCCTCGGCCTCCCCCATTACCAGTGGAGGAGGAGCAGGCAGTGCCTCCTTCAGCTCCTTCTCCAGCGCCTCCATGCCTCAGATCCCCGTGGCCTCAGTCACGCCCAGTACCTCCCTTTCAGGTTCTCCTCCACCTCCCTGTCTCCCTCCTACAGAACTATTGCTATAAGTTCACACAGTGTTTCTATATGTAGTGTATGAGGTGCTGATGGTATTTGTCCTCCTTCCCTCTTCCTCAGGATCAGGCACGTACACCACCTCCTCACTGAGTACTAAGACCACCTCAGCCTCAGACCCTCCCAACATCTGCAAGGTGAAGCCTCAGCAGCTGCAGATGAGCAGCAGCAACTTCTCCCAGCTGGGCTGCATCCCCTCCCTGTTGCCACAGCAACAGCAGCAGCAGACGCCACAGGTGTTCGTCTCCCAGTCTGCAGCAGGTGAAGCCTCTCTACTGTGCTCCCATCCGGGTCTTGTCTCTCTCTCTCTGTTCCTTTCTTTCTTTCTTTTTCTTTACTTTTCTTTCTTTCTTTTTCCTTACTTTTCTTTCTATTTCTGTCTGTTTCTTTCTGTCCTTCTTCCTCTTGGTTTTATTTGTCTTTATTTGCTTTATTGGTCCCTTTATTTTTTCTTCATTCTTTCTTGCTCTGCATCTCTCCCTCCGCCTGAGCCCCCACCCCCCACCCCCAGCTTTGTACTATTAGCTTACAGAGCTAATTTCTCAGAAGGTCATGGCCTGCCATCCAGGATGAGCGCTCCCCGGTGCAGCTCCTAATGAGGCCTGTGCTGTGGTGCTGATGCCTACTTGTCTGCTTTGATGGGAATGTAGGCCACGGCACAGAACAGCAGGGTAGCAGAGCTTGAGCTCAGGCCCAGAGACGCATTACACAGTGAAGATGCTGAACGTGGCCCAGCGCCATCACAAATCCTGACTCTGGAGTGATGAGCCACCGCAGTAAACTTGTTTTGTTGCTGTTGTAATTTAAAGTTTTCCCTTATAACACAACCCAGAGAGCCGCCGTAGTGAAGTGTCCTTGAAGTGGTCTGTACGGCCTACAGTGGCCTGATATTGGTGGAGCATGTGTTTCAGATGTTTACCTTCTGTTCTTGTAACAGACGGACTTATGTGTGTTTGTTGTGTCCCCCCCCCCCCCCCTTGTGCCGTAGGTTCTGCAGCCCAGATCCCTGCCTTCTACATGGACACCAGCCACCTCTTCAGCACGCCCCACCCCCGCCTGGCGCCTCCCTCTCTGGCCCAGCAGCAGGGCTTCCAGCCGGGCCTGTCTCAGGTGCACCAGCATGCTCACCAGGATCCATATCGCACTGCCCAGACGCAACTGCTCTGTCTGTCTGCTGCTCCACCTATACCCAAATACTCCACCAGCCCACAGACAGGAGTCAGTTGTCTAATCTTTGCATAGTTGTGTTTGTCATGTTTTGTTCAGTCCTTCTATGTGATCCCTGCATTTGAGCCCATGGCACTTCATATATAGCTTAACTATTATTGTCACATGAAGGCTTTTGTTTGTACAATATTTTTCTATAGTTGGTTAGTTCTGTCTGTTTACTGTTCAGTAACAACCGTCCTGTGTACAACTACCTAATTCCATGGCTTTTTCCCCCCTAGCCAACCGCTGTGCAGCAGATGCCAATCCCCATTTACGCGCCTCTACAGGGCCAGCCCCAGCACCAGCACCAACATCAACATCAACACCAACACCAGCATCAGCACCAACATCAACATCAACACCAACACCAACACCAGGCCCAACACCAGGCTCAGTTGGGCCTGAGCACCGGCCCGCCCGTCTCCCAGCCCCAGGACCTCTTCAGCTCGTCCTTGCAGCCCTACAGGTACAGGTACAGTTGCAGCCCCAGCCCCAAGCACTTCAGTACCTCGCACACACAGGCATTTAGACATCTGAAAGTTGTCAGCTATCTTTGCAGCTCCTGCATGCATTATTTTTATTAAATTTTTCTTGTCCTGCATATTAGTAATAACAGTACAGTTAGTAAAGTAACAGTTAGTAATTTGGTATGAACAGATGTTACCTGATATCGTTGAAACAAAAACATATTTGTATTTTTCTCCCCCTTTGTCATGCCAGGTCCCAGCAGGCCTTCATGCAGAACAGCCTGTCTCAGCCTTCTCCCATGATGCTCTCTGGCACAGCGCTTCACAGCTACCCCGGGGTGCAGCCCCCTGATCTGGGCAAGCCTCAGTCCAGCATGGCCTTCCAGCAGACCTCCAACACCCAGCACATCCCCATCCTGTTTGAGCCTCAGCTTAACCAGCCCTCGGGCATGGGTGGCTCCCAGCTTATGGACACACACATGCTACAGGTAAGAGTGCATTATGTCTCAAACTGAACACTATCCTTGCCTCTGTGAAACCTGTCACTACATTTTCTGCCTTGTATGTAAAGAGATGGTACTGCCAATGTCTTTAAGAACGGCATGTACTCTAGCTTGTAATGGCTGTGTTTATTGATGTAATGTAATTTCATTGTGTTTGTATGATATTTCGGCTTATATATGGAATCAACCCATTGTAAGAAAACGAATTGGTTGTCTCTAAGTCTATTTATATTGTGGTGTTTATGGTGTTTTTTGTCTCAGGCCCGTCAGGGGATGAGTCAGCACTCAAATCTTTACTCGGGACAAGTGCAGCAGCACACGCAGAGCAGCTACTACAGCTCCACACAGAGCCCCAGCTCTGGACTACAGCAGGTGTGTACGCACACACACACACAAACACACATAGACACACACACACACAAACACACATACACATAGATACACAGAGCCAATATTGAACCACACCCAATGTTTTTGAAAGTCCCTCCTTTCTAATTCATTTTCCTTTCCTCTTTCTTCCTGTCTCTGTTGCTGTCTCCAGATGACGGTGCCTCTGCCAGGCTCTCAGCTGTCTCTGTCCAACTATGGCTCTGGAGGTGGGCAGCCTCTGCTGGCCCTGCCCCAGTCTCTGCCCCCGACGCCTCCGCAAGCACAGCCTCCCAGCATGAGCCGCCAGCCCCCCAGCAACCAGACCTACCGCAGCCTCATCGGCCAGAACACTCACAGTATGATGCAGCAAACAAGCAAGGTAAACACCACTCCCCATCGCGTCCTGTGGGAAGACGCGTCACACACACACGGGCAAAATACACACTCCCGAGTTGTCCTCAGGCAAGGCCTGACTGCTGTACTCTTGTGTGTGCGCAGATGTGTGAGATGGACCTGAAGCTGTTTGGCAGTGGAATGGATGTCAAGCCTGGGACGCCCCCTATGAGCGCACGGAGCACTACCCCCACCTCCAACCCTTACAGGTGTGTACACACACACACACACACACACACACACACACCAACCACACACACCAACCACACGTGTATATACATAGACCTCATCCTGCGTAGCAGTCAGCCATGTAGTGTACAGGTCGTCTTAAACAAACACAAAGCTTGTAGACATTTATACCGTGTTGGTTTGCTTACCGGCAGATTCATTAAAATGAAATGCACCTTTTAGTGTGCTTCACAGGGCGAGTTCTACCAGCCCCAGCAGCCAGTCCAGTAAGATGAACAGCATGCTGTACCAGAAGCAGTTCCAGTCGGGCTCCGCCGGAATGCGCATTGCCCAGCCCTACCCCGGCCAGTTCAACCCACAGGTGAGGACACACACACACACAAACACAGCTGTGCCTTGCCAGGAATACTTTAACCATAAGCCTCCGTGAACAAATAGGTTTCTATTAGATGCTCTTTGCAATTGAAAAACGTTGTACAGGTTTCATGCACTTGCAGGTACAATGAAGAAACAAATAGTTAACACAAGTTGTCTACATTCTCATACATTTTGTGAATGGTTTATATGCTACATTGTGATCATTAAGTGGTTCATTTCTCCTCCTCTCCGCTACCTCACAGATTCTGTCTCAGCCCAATATGGTGTCTCCGCTTGTGCGCCCGCCCCACTCTAACTCCTTCCCTGGAGGGGTGCAGCGAAACCCCATGGGCCCCCCCATGTCTCCCTCCATGAACGCTGGCCTGATGCCCCACCCCAGGCCCCAGTACCCACCACGAGGGCCCCCTGGACCCCCTCTCGGCCCACGGGGCTCACACGCCGCCCTGACGCAGGACCTCAAGGTGAGAGGAGCAACGAGCGTCTTGGCAAAAAAGTCTTGGTTTTAAATTGCAACTTATTTCCGCTTGTTCTGGCCTCCTGGAGTTTATGCACAGTCTGTCTCAACCACCGCCACTGTTTTATTCCCCACTCATTTGGTGTCAGGCGTGTGATTTGACGACCACAGTGAAGTTAGTTTAGTATTAGACAATTGCTTGACTTTCTCAACATCGTTGGTTCTATGTAACTGTTATCTCTTTAAAAGTTTAATGAGCTGTAACAATTACACATTGTTATTCTGGTATTTCAAATATAAAAGCCTGTTCCAAGATCATGCATATTGAAGGGTAATTTGAGTGAGTAGAAAATAGGCAAGGTAAGGCCGGGATTTACAAACAAACTTTGAATAATTTAGTTTTCTGTTCAGTTTTCTTTAAACAATAGCACAGGATTACTGTTCTGAATATAAACAAGACAATGTGTTTTTGGAATCGAGTTAAAAGTTCAAACCCAGACCAAGACATTTTATTTTAACTTCATTTCAATAACTTTAATTTCTAATATGGATATAATTACCATTTTCCGTCTGTGATATCTCGTGAATCTTTTTTCTGTGGAGATAACGTGGGATTTAAAGCTGATTTCTCATGAAACACTTGCTTTCTATCTCCCAGGCTAAGCAGCGAGCCGAGGTGCTGCAGTCCACCCACAAGTTCTTCTCCGAGCAGCAGCAGCAACAGCAGCAACAGCAGCAGCTGAAGGCTTCAGTCAACAAGCCCCCCCGCATGGAGGCTGGCATCAAGCCCGTGGACAGCGTGGCCCCCAACCACCAGGGCGGCCCGCCCGAGCGCTCCGAAGCCGACAAGCCCCCCCTAATGAGCACGGCCAAGCCCATAAGGACCGGCCCCATCAAGCCCCAGTCCATGAAGCCAGAGGAGGGCAAGTAGGAGCCCCTACGCAACGCCTGACCTGCCTCTGTCTCTGTCTCCCACCTGCCACCACGGACGGACGGATGGATGGATGGATGGATGGACGGACGGATGGATGGATGGACGGATGGATAGATGGATGGACAGACAGACAGATTAGATGGAATATGTGGATCTAGAGGAGAAGAAATTCTACACGCAAACACACCCCCGCACTCCCCTCACCTCATCCCCTTTGGGGAGAAGGGGACGAGGGAGGGGGGTGGTTCGTGTATTTTTTTTTTTTAGAAAAAGCGTGATTTCTTTCTCTGAGGGGTACTGTGTGCACACGCACCACCCTCCTCTCACCCTCCCACAACCCCTCCCCTCTCCACCTCCCTCTCCACCTCCCTCTCCTATCTCTTCTCCTCACCTCTTCTCTATATCCCCCTACGCTCCTACAGTGGAGATCTCCCTCTTCTCTCTGCAGGTCCTGTTGCCTCACGTGTAGAGGTGCTGGAGGCGTAACGACTAGCACCACACACACACACACACACACCCCCTGTGTTCTGCGTGTGTGCGTGTATGTGTGTGGAGTGAAAGTTTAAAGCAGAGATGAAATAGAAGTCAATTTGCTGCTGTTCATGATCAAATGATTCCCCTTCCCGCCTTTCACATTCACTTTCTTTTTCCTTCACCCTTGAATAGAATCGCGTATGTTTGGGGCGGGGGGAGGCTGCTTCTTTTTTTTAAGAATTTCCTTGTAGTAGTTCAGCAGCCGGTCTTATTTAAAATAGACGTCACTGTAGTTTTTATGTCGATTCTTTCCGTCATTTTCTTTTTCTTTTTCTCTTTCGCCCTCCTGGCTCTTCCTGGGACTGGAGTGAAGCTGTGTAGTTGAACACACGCTGAAGACCGTGAGGGGGAAGTGGTGCCGCTCCCGACCTGTGTGTGTGTGTGTGTAAACACAGGCATGCATGCATGTGTGTGTGTGTGACCATGCAAACACCTCCACCCAGGCACTCACACATATACCCCTACGTCCTGATTGCGCAACAGTTTCAACACACACGCACACACATACACCCAGGAGTTCACAACCAGGAGCTCATTTTAAAGAAAAAAAGCTGTTTCTGTGAAGTTGCAGCCATTAGTCATTTGGTTTAGTGGATTGATGATTTGCAGTCTCCGCTGTAAACCCTTTCTGCTGCCTTCTACTCCGTAGTGGTTTTGCCTGAAAAAAAGAGGGGTGTTAGTGTGTGTGTGTGTGTGTGTGTGTGTGTGTGTGTATGTGAGGGAGATCTCTCGCCTTTAGCCAAAGGTTTAGGCAACGCTGGGTCACCCCCCACATACCCTTTAGAACACTCTTAATGAACTTGAGATGACAGATCAGCTCAATAAACAGGAGGTGAAATGATCCTGTGATTTTTGTTTGTTTTTGTTTTGTTTGGTTTTTTTTTTATTTTGTAAACGGTTACTAAGGAGTCTGGGGCCTGACACCCGTTGGCTCACGGGCCATTGGTGATGAGTCAAAAGTAATTTGTCACACACACACACACACACACACACACATATACACACACGCTGCTCTCACACCACCAATCCTAGTGTTCTCTCACCTTACTTGTGTCCCGCCCCACCACCACGCTACACCCAACCATGCTGCAGTCCATGCTGTAAGGTGGGATCTTGGCTCTCCAGAAAGACGAGTGAGGGGTCAGGGTTAGACTTAGGGCGAGCAGTGGAAGGTTTGATTTACCTTTTTGTTTCTTTTTGTTGTTGTTGTTTTTTTTTCGGGTAGGTAAAACATCAGCTCGTGGGGTAAATGCAACAAGAGAGAGAATAGTGAGGACATGACATTAAAAAGAAAAGATTGAAGGGTGGAAAGTGTGTTTTGAGCAAAAAAGGACTTCTTTTCTGTTGTGATGAGACTTTTGGTCTGACCTCTCCAGGCCACTCACCCCTCCACCTCACTAGTCCTGCGTTGCCATAGGCAACAGAGAGCATGTGGTAAAGCGGCGCTACGTGCTCCCCTTGCAGTGATTTGGCCCGGCCTCCCACACCTACAGTGGGAACCAGAAAACTGAAAAGGAGGAAGAGGGGTGGATGGAGGGGTAATGATTGGTTTGATTTTTTTTTTTTTCTTTTTTTTTTTTCTTTTGTTTTACTTGTACAGGGGTTAAATCGCTGTATTAAAATATGTAAGTCTTATTTACATTCTCTTGTTTTGGTTACAGAAACTAATAAAATAATATGCTGTTGAAAGAACACCCCGTCTGTGTTACTAAGATACTAATCCATGCTCATCCTCTCACTGTTGATGCACAGAAAGGCCTTTAGTTGTCTTTCTAGTGCTTCATTCTGCACTGTAGCTGACACGTATGGAATTTAGCCTCCGTAGAACCAACACTGATAACTTCATGCTGGTTTCCTCTGCGGATCTTTATAGCTCTGGTCAAATTTAGATTATTTTTGGTTCATGTGAGGGTTGGTAAGTGGACAAATGAATGGTACTTCATTCCTCTTTGCCATCTTGATTGTAGCGTTTATCCTCCATCCTGTACCAAAACCCACAGCAATCACAATCAGGTCCAGCCAGCGAGTAGTTCACTATAATTACCCAGGCCCTGGGGCTGCTGACGTTTTCTGTGCCGATGATGCCCTATGAGCAAGGATGGGGAAAGCCCTGGAGCTTTTTATGCTATAGGGTCCTGGCAAAGGGCTTACTGAAGATCTTGATATTTATACATATCTTGCTTATAGGTGTATGACACTTGAGTCATTGTTTCCACCCGGGGCGTGAGTCTTATCCAGCACTTGGAAGTGAAACTCCAGGGTGCTTATTTTAGTTCTCACCTTGTAGATAAACACAGACACATCTTTGACATGGTACGGATAATCTTTATTTAATGCATTTGTACATAATTTATGCTTAAAATACAACAGGAGGCGTAAGGCAGTCTCATCATGCTTGTAGAGATCATCATACTATAAACATTTTGCAGGATTTGAGGGAGGAAGACGCTGACTTTAGTTATTTGGGTGTGACTTTTGCTTCCAAACATGGTTCTCTTGGAAGATGTTTTTGCATGTGTTCCACTAAAATGACAAATTTTATTTAGCTTTGGGAAATGAAAAATATTAACATGAATTAATTTTTGTTTGTTCCTAACTCCCTCAACACCTTATTCAGTGCCATATATGAAAACACAAACAAGACAAAAGATTTACAAGCAAAGGTAGAAAAATATTTTTTTCTTGAAAATACTTTATGTGGACTGAGAGAGAAAAATAAAAATCCCTACCAACACAAATAGCCTGCAGGGGGCACCACACTCACTACTATACACTTTCGAAAAGCACACCCCTCAGTCTTAGTACGCTCACTGGACATCCGACTAACATGGTACACACTTAGAGGTATGTTAGTGCCCAACACATTCTATCAAGCTTAACTGTCCAGCAGGTGTGGTGTAAAAATATTTATCCTGGAACTGACTTGAAATCAGTTCTGCATCCAATGTGTATGATTTAGGTTTGGTCTTTGTTCTTTAAATACTCATATTTATACATTATCAATAGTACTTAATATGTAATTGATTGGTTTATTTTTTCTATTTGGTATGCCGTTTGTGACGTATTTGGTCTGTAATGAAATGCGCCATATTGTGAATGCTGTGCTCTAAGAGTGCTACTCTGCGGATGCTTGAGTATTCAGGGCTTGTTGCTGCACGCTGCGCCTTGAGTGCTGCAGTACCCATATGTTACTAGAGCTGCACGTGTTTCACCTGTCATCTAGGGAGATTCATGCCCTCTGCTGCTGCCTGCCCAGTCGGACATCATAGGAGACGATGTGGTAGTTGTCCCAGGCAAGCAGCTTCCGCTGCACTGGGTTGTAGTCTATCATGCTGTTGTAGCGGTATTTGTTTTTCAGCGGCACCGACAGCGTCTTGCCCTGTTTGGTGGCCGTGTCGAAGGTGTAGCTGATGAAGGTTTCTGCCGCGGCGTAGCTGGCCACCGTATAGAGCCGGCCGCAGATCATGAAGGCGTTGGCCACCGTGACTTTTCGGATGTTGGTCTCCCAGGTCTTGAGCACCTCCAGGCTGTGGGGGTCCAGCTGGGCGATGACGATGGCCCCCTTGGCCTTGTTGGTGCTGTAGATGGCCCAGAGGCCCTGCTCGTCCACGGCCAGGTCGATGTCTGTGTAGCCGCCCCAGGAGTAGGGGAACTGGCCGTGGAAGCCGGCGTGGGGCAGGTCGCGGCGGGCAGCGATGCTCTCCGTGGACAGATCGTAGCGCAGCAGGGTGCGGCTGCGGCGGCGCTGGTAGTAGAGCGAGCCGCGGTACATGGTGGCCCCGGTGCTCTCCACGGCCTCGGGCAGCAGGAGCACTTTGGTGGGGTAGCCACGCGCCAGCTGCTCCATGTCCTCGTAGCCGAAGAGCTGGCGCACCTCCGAGCCCACCGTGTCGATGCGCCACGCCATGCTCGGGCCATAGGGCGCCGCAGCCTCGGGGTCCTGCATCCAGACGCCGTATTTGCCGGCGATGGTGTCAGCCTTGCGGTGGGTCATGGGCTCTCCAATGGCCACCAGCTCACCACAACCTGAGGAGGACACTATGCTGTTAGGAGGAAGAACTAAAATGGAAATATTCGAGGGAAGAAGCATCAATAGTTTAGACAAAAAGCCCCCCACTAGCCCAGTGATACCCCCACAGTAGGGATGGATCTGAGGTAAAAGATGACCGAACTGTAGTTTGAGAAATGTCAGGCTCAGGGTCATACTCCACCATGCCTCCCTCACCGGCCAGAGAAAATGATCAGGGGTATATGTGTCACAGCTCAAAATAATCCATGGAGGCATGGGACGGGAGAGGAGCTGGCATGGCTTAAAGGGGGGTGGGGTAGGAGAGAAAAACCCTAAAAGTTACAGTGTTTGTTTAGCAGCAGGGTCTCAGCATATGATCCTCATGTCCTGTTGAGTGTGATGCTAAACATACACAAGACTATTTATATGCCTGACTAACTATTTACCCTCATATGAGCTTGTCCTGTCAGCAGAGGGAAAGTGGTTAGATGGCATTTTAGGTGAAGAGACCAGATGCAAACAGACCAAATGTGGGACGAGTAGTAAGCCAGTGTGGGACAATGTGGGACATGTTACTAATGCTGAGAGGTAACCTAAAACTTTGACACAATTTCTATCTAAATGAATAACACAGGTGTGTCGGGATATTGTGTGCTACTCTTACCTGTGCTGTCCTCAATGCCTGCAGTTGTTGGTACAGGTACTTCGGTCACCTCTGCCTTCAGCTCTTGGTACCCCGGAACTCCATAATGCCAGGATGGGTCTGGGGAGATGGGGGGGGGGAGAGAGAGAGAGAGAGAGAGACAGCCATCACTTGCCAGTTTCTGTAAATTGAGATGCAGTCATGGATGCTGAGCCCTCAACTCCACTGTTGGGAATCATTCATCTTCATCAATCAAGACTTGTGTAATGAAGAAACAGGAGGGAAGCGTCTACCAAAAGGACAGACTGGCAGCGGTTAAGTAGTTTGTTTGCAACCAGGGTGAAAACCGAGGTATACAGCACAGCATATTTCACTGATTGATATTCAGCTTCATGTACTATGTTTAAAGGTTGGTGTTTGTTACCTCTTAGACTGCTACTCTGCCCACTAGGCAGAAGATGGGAAAGGACACTGGAACCTGCAGAGCAAACACATGGGAGAGAGAATGCCCTTCAAAGCCTGTTCACTTTATTTGTACATTAACATCACAAGAAAAGAATGGGGTCATAATGAGTGAGAAAGAAATCCAAACAACCTTCTTCCTCTGAACACAGATGTGTAAGGAGTAATCGTCTAACTTGGCATCTGAGCAACAGGTTGCTATAAGGACATGACAGAGGGAGGTGGTGCTGGTGGAGAATGAGCTGGCGTGAAGGTGGCTCTACTGATGGTGTTGATCTGTCCCCCCTCAACCTCTCTGGATCTTTGGGGGTGGTCAGAGGGGAGGGTGGTGGTGGGCGTGGAGGTTGTGCAGCCCCACTGACAGGCCGGAATGTGGCGGGAGGAAATAAAGCCTCCTGAGTCAATTCCCAGCTGTCGTGGAGTCCGACGGACGGTGGGTAGTTACCCCACCCTCGTTCAACCCCACCCACCCTCCACCCACCAAAGTGCCTACCCCAGCAACCTGAACACACACACGTACACACACACAGCAGGGGTGGGGTGCTAGCCTTGCTCAGGCAGGCCTAATGACCATGTGTGCACCCTGCGCTCCACTGAACCGGTCCAACCCCGTCACAACAACACAAGTACACACACAAGCAAGCAAGTCAATTACCCTCTGCCTGTGAAACAAGCCTTCAGCTCAGTCCAGCCCTCACATCATTTTGAATGTTTACTGCTCAGAAACCAAACCATTTACGCTCCCTTGCAACATGCAGCCTGCAGCATCTCAGCGACACTAATGGATGATAATGTGTGAAAGTGTTTACAAGAATGTAGAGTCTTAAATACGACAGCAGATGTTATGGTGCCACACGCGAACATCTGGAAGTTGCAATTCATTTGCCCCAACTGACAACTGGATGGAAAGGGCATTAAGTAAGAACAATGTGATTGGCAATAAATTGCAAATCATTGGATGACTTATGTTAAGTGCCTGCATTTGAATTCCCTTTAAAACTGAAAAACGTGAGCGCTCCGTCAGTGGGGGAACACAAACACACATTGTTCCTGGGCCAGTTTGTTTGCATGTGTGTTCAACCACCTTATGGTCCCTCGAGGACTATCGGAACGGTGTGGGCAGAACACCAAGAAATGTTCAGTTTGGAAACCAGTCAGGGTAAATTCACCAGAAGCACCGTTTGATGGCGGTGGGCTGCCAGCCGCCCAATTATTCCCTCCCCATTAAAGAAAAGAAAAAAACTTTTAAAGGGTTGTTTTGGAAATTGTGCCCTTGCTACTGCATGTACAGCTCTGCTGTTTTTATACCCCTCATTTCTGTGTGTGTGTGTGTGTGTATACAGTCATTGTCACAAAGCATCGCAGCATCAGCGTTCAGATCCACATTGCTGGAGACTCTGGGTCCCTTCACGCCCAAAGGCCAAAGACTTATCAGCCATTTGGCACGGACTCGCCGCGGAGACAGGTCCTCTGTTTATGTTTTAAAGGAGGACCCCAGGAGACGAGCCCGTTCTCCCAACTGCAAAGAGAAAGGTCTCCTCGGTCTATCGCTTCTCTCATCTCCGTTGCCAGCATAATGTTTTTGCTCTGGCTCCGCTTCTTCCCTCCCTCCTCCCTCCTTCCTCCTTCCCCTCTCCTCTCCTGTCTCCCCATTTTGATCTGTTCTCCACATGGCTCCTCCTGGAGGCTCCGCAGAGAGTGGCCGTACAGAGCAGGTGTCAACAAGAGGACCAAAACAGATGCTGGCAGCCAATGGAGAGACATAGAAATGCACTTTGTGACCAGATATATTTAGAGGCGGGATCTTTAGCGTTTTTATATATATATATATATATATACAGACCAGTTGGGTTCGAATCTATAAATTCAAGGGGAACCTCCAGGTGGAATGTGCGTGTATAGGCAGGGGAATACAAAGGAAATATATGTGTTTGAATTGGGGCAAGGACATAAAGGGAATATATGGATTGGAGCCATGGGTACAGATCGGGGATGAGGATTTACTGAAAGGGAACACTGTTTCTAGGGGTTTACCTGGCAAGTACAGATGCAGAAGTGAGCCAGGAGTGTGTGCGTGTGTGTGTGTGCGTGCGTGTGTGTGTGTGTGCGTGTGTGTGTGTGTGTGTGTGTGTGTGTGTGTGTGTGTGTGTGTGTGTGTGTGTGTGTGTGTGTGTGTGTGTGTGTGTTTTACTATTACCAATAGTATTACCAACCACCCCCACCCCCTGCAAAGATGAAATTCCCGGAGGGTTTGTCAGCTGCAATGGGAACCTCTAAACCAGACCCTGGACGAGGGCCTCTTTATGTTTTACAACCCTCACCCCCCTTTCACTGGTTCCCCTTGTCACACGGATGTTAATGAGAGGGGAAACACCACCCAAAGCCCTACCTAAATACAATCGCCTCTCTATCTTTACTCTCTCACGAGCTTCAAGACATTCAAAATAGCACTGGAGCACTCGCAAGGTTATACACACCCATGTGCCTGCCTCAAGGGGAGATGGGAATGGTGGTACGTCCTAAATTAAGTCAAAGAGTAAACTATGCCTAGAACTGATCAAAATGTCCCTCCTTTGTCAGATTGTAATGGAATGAACAAATTTGGACAAAATGCACAATATTTGCAATGATGCGTTTATTAATAATATTTTTGCTACACTGAAAACAATGACATGCGTTAGGATGTTTTCATGTGCAGCTAAGGCTTATAGTTCTTTTTTTCTTTTTTTTGAGGACAGGCAGATGGGTTTCATGCAGTTTCATATGCAGCACAGTTGCTTGAGTTTTTAGAAGGAACAAACAATAGGCATGGAAGACAGTCTTACATTTCTTTTCCAGTTCATTCTTTGACAACTTTACACCTCCCATGTTGTCGCCTTAGCAAAACTGGCTCCAGGTCAGTTCCTGATGCGGTTGTACTCACCTCCCCCGGGCCGGAGGCCGCTGTCCTGCTGCTGTGAACTGCCCTGGATGCAGGGTCTGCTCCTCAGTCTCTCAGCCTCCTGCCGGGACTCCTCCAGCCTCCTCTGGAGCTCTTGGACCAGCCTGTCCAGCCTGTCCTTCTCCTTCTGGAGCTCAGCTTTCTCCCCCATGGCCTCGCTGTATGACTCTTGGAGCCCCTGCTGCTGGTCCACCGGCCCCGTCTGTCCGCCGGTCAACCGTGTCACCATCACCTCCAGCAGGCTTAGCCTGGACTTGAGAGCCTCCAGCTCTGGACCTCCAGCTTGGGTGGGGCAGCTGGCCTCGGTGGGGCTGCTGACGGTGAAGGTGTACTGGCAGCGGCCGCTGCGGTCATTCCCCCTCCACATGGCTGCCCGGTCCTGCCCCTGAGCCCCCAGGAGCAGGCAGGAGGCACACACCAGTGTGACCAAAGACAACATACTCACACACAGATGTGAGGAACTGGGGCACAGACCTGTTCAGGTAACAAGAGAGAGAGAGAGAGTCTTATTCTGTGTGGGCTGCTTCTTCAGATGAGTCTTCGGATTTAGATTTGTGTCCTCCTTCTTTTTCCTCTCTTCTTTCCCTCGTTGACACGTCGTCCTGTTTCGCGTCTTCTTTAGCGCCGTCACTAATTTGTTTCCTC
>NC_045161.1:8891465-8896465 GCF_900700415.2 Clupea harengus | reverse complement strand
CTGCCAGCATGATGACTGACATTTACTCTGCAGTCAGTGTAATTGTTTTCATAGCAGACCAGCATCATTTCCATGACCCCGGACAGGGTTGGCGAGGAACAGTAGGAGAGTTCAGAGCTTGCCAGGAGCATCCTTGGTTCACCTCCAGGTCATGTTGGGTTTGTCTCCATTGGATTAGTGTGTTTGGAAAATACCTGTGGGCCTTACACAGCCTTATCCCTCTTTCTCTCCCCCAAGATGTTTTCTTAATCTTATGTACCCCCTATTTACCTTAGGGCTTACCGTGACAATCAAACATCTGCTGCTCCACCCAATACTTGCCTATTTTGCTTTTTAGTCTCAGCTCATTTTATCTCCTTCATCTCAGGTATTTCCTGCGCTCGTTTTTCTATCATCAGAATGTGCTTTGCTCTGGCTTTCTTCCCATTGCAATCAACCCTGACTTATTCATAGTGGACAGCCATCAACCTTCCGGATCATTCAGGAGTACAACTCAGGTTCAATTGTTTGATTCCCTGATATCGCAAGTGCCACACGGGAAGACCTTACTACCAGAGGTGTAAACAACGACAAAAGGTGTGTGTGTGTGAGAGAGAGGGAGAAAGCATTACAAACGTATGGCCCTAGAGCTCGGCCTGGTCTCACTCTGATAACCGTATGCCCTTCTACTGGGTGAGGTCGGTGCAGCTCAGTCTGTTTTGATGATGATGATGATGATGTATCATCTGCTCCCTCATGATGGAGTCTCAGAGACTCATCTAGTGCACCTCCTGCTGCGCCAAGCGCTCTGATGTGGTGTGGGGAGGACCGCACCGGCTCCTGTTTCCTCCACTCGATCAAAACAGCGGCTTGGGTTGGTCTGCCTGTCCCACACCCCCTGTTTCCAATACCGCCTTTATGTAACTACTATGTTGGAAATCTGATGTCACCCCCAGAACAGGCCAGCACCTTAAATCCAAAACAATCTGCACACTGTTGGGCATGTGTGAATGTGTGAGTGTTTAAAAAGGGCGTGATATCAGATGGTGTGCATGAATAACAAAGCACACGTGTGTAATCAAGACAGGTCACAAACCATTGACATTGAAGCCGAGATTTGGTCCAGTTCTGCCCCATGTGGCAAAAATCTGGTCAGACAATGTGTCCCCAGTTCTGTTTTTTATTGGGATGATGATGAATGCGTAGCACAAATGCAGTGCATGAGGGATGGGCAGAGCCAGATTGGGCATCTCAAGCAGTGGGCTCTGATCAGTGGAAACAGCAGTAAGAATGGAACACATGGAAGGCATTTCCCTCTCCTTTGGTGTCTGTTTTTCTCTCCTCCTGTACTCCCTTAACACAAAAGCTTCCCTTGTTAACTGCCCTGGGAGGCATAGTGTACTCTCATTAATCTCATGACCTCTTAGGTAATACTGGGACCATTTAGAACTCTGACGGGTCCGGTTGACTGTCAAGAACTTTTAAATAGCGCATTGAATTTTTCTGCAAATTCTTTTGGTACGGATACCCTTTTAATCAAAACTCAGACGCTCTCAAATAGACAAAGGAAAAAAAATAGTGTGGAATGAGGGGAAGGATATTGAATCAATCTCTCAAAGTGAATGAGAATGAGAGAAATGGAGGAGAAAATGGGATAGAAAAGGGAAAAAGGGAGGAATATGATCTTGAGTAAACGATGGTTTAGTCATTGGAGTGAATATTAATGATGGCTATAAATCAGTTTTCATGGTCCCCACTTCTCTGTCCTCTGTCCAAATGGCGAACGTTCAGACCAGTTCCCCTCTCTCCCCACATTACTGTTTTCCATGGGCACTGCCATTCAGACAGCGCAGACACTGTTGACGGCATCAAATGACTTACATTTCATTGTCAACTTCAGTCTCTTGGAAAATGTTCTTCATTCCCTTCACCTCCCATCTTGTAGTAGAGGTACAGGACCCTGCAGAACCCCAAGATGTCTGCCTGGTCACACACACTGAACTCTCAGACTTTGCACCCCCAGATGAACAGGTTGAAGTGAAGGAATGCTGCAGCCCATCACAGTCAAAAGGGACACATCCGGAACAGGAGAATCAGAAAAACCCAAGAATGTGACAACACACATTCATCCAGAACACATTGTGCCCAGACTCAAGCCTCGGCCTGATGGCATCAGCAAAGAAGATATGACACTGCTTATGGAAGATAGCAAGAAAACAACAGCCTCAACATTCTTGAGCCTGAGGACATGATGCCGGCTGAGTCTCTTCCTGACGATGACAGCTGTGATGACATGCTCCAGCCACCGGAAATACCAGTTTCGGTCCTCCGTCTCCCTCTCGTCTGCATCCCCTGACCTGGGTTTCGCCCAGAAACCAGAGGACATGGTGCTTACAGGAACCAAGCTCTCTCTCTCTCTCTCTCCATTGCTTCCAGCCCTCAGATTTCAGCAAATAAGTGCTGTGCAACAGCTCTGGAGAGCTCCCCCTCCACCCTACCAAAACCACTTTAACACCATCAGCAGCAGCCTTGCCTTTCAGCTCACCCGGCAGCAGTTGTTCTGAGAACAGGCTGGGATACAGTATCCCTGAAGTTTTCTCTATTCTGGTGTTGATTAGAAATATAAGGAATTAAATGTGTTTAGCGTTTGGGGTAAACGAGTGTAATCTGTTAAATATGTTCAGCGTATGGGATAAACCAGTGTAATCTGTTAAATGTGTTCAGCGTATCGGGTAAACCAGTGTAATCTGTTAAATGTGTTCAGCGTATGGTGTAAACCAGTGTAATCTGTTAAATGTGTTCAGCGTATAGGATAAACCAGTGTAATCTGTTAAATGTGTTCAGCGTATGGTGTAAACCAGTGTAATCTTCATCATCAACATGAATCTGTCTCACCACCTACACTGATTGTAAAGCTAGCTCTTCAGAACATTAGATCTCTTTTAAACAAATCGTTTTCAATTAATTATCTTATTGCCACATATAACATTTTATTTTTATTTTTAACTGAACCATGGTTGGATCAAGCAACCAGTGTTATGACCCTCATTGAATCAGCTCCCCCAAACTTCACTTTTATGATTGCAACTAGAACAGACAAAAAGGGGTATTGCCACACTTTTCAAAGAATCTGCTCTCATGAAGTGTTCTCTGCATATTTTGTACTATTTACGAAACACTTGGCTACAATTTGACTTGACGAGCTAAGTGAACTCCTGTTGGTAATTTGTTTGGATCATGACTGTTTTATTAAATCAGGGGATCTCAATTTGCATGAAATAATCCAGAAAACAGTTATGCTAAGGACCTGAATGCACTACTTGATACCTTCGAACTAACACAGCAAGTACAGAGACCAACTCACTCTCTTGATCATACCCTGGATCCTGTCATCACAAAGGGTCTCAAGCCTAGATCTTGTCATCACAAAGGGTCTCAATGTCTGTACAACCATCGAGGAGTTGGCTTTATCTGATCATTTGTGTGTGTTCTTTGATGTGTCTAAGCCAGAACACATTCAGAACAGATCTATGACTGTAAAAAAGAATGATCACACGAGAACTCTCTTTAAGCAGGTTCTTTCAAGGACCTCAATCAACTCAAACTGTCAGACTTTGAAGGTGGTTTGCTGAATAATTTAAATAAAAACATTGGACCTCATTCTCGAACATTTTCTTTAGTGTCTTCTTAAATATCTTCTTACGAACTTCGAAAGACCAACCTAAGAAAAGCTCTCTGCCGGATTCATGAACGCCTGGAAATGTGTTCTTAAACCGCCATAGTGTTCATAGCTGTGCACTGATTCTTAAATTGAACCAGCATTCTCGTGCACCTGAATTTTCATACAGAAACGCCCCGCCAGCTCCTTATAAGGACATGCAACTGAAGAGACGTGTGCACAATCCACAGCTCTTTTGATCCTACCCTACTCCTATCCTAGCGTTATTGGACCTAAATGTTGCCTTTGACACTGTTGATCGTAACATATTACTACTCAGACAGGAACATTGGGTTGGATTTTCAGGTATGGTTATCAAGTGGCTCAGATTATTACTTACAAGACAGGAGCTTTTTTGTTGCCATTGGAAACTACCTCAACACCAACATCCTTGACCTGTGGTGTCCCCCAGGGGTTGATCCTGGGGCCTTTATTGTTCTTCATCTTTATATGCTCCCGCTTGGACAAATAATTAAAGACAACACGATTTGTTATCATAGCTATGCTGATGACACCCAAATTGACTTTGCCCTCTGACTAAATTACAATAGTCCCCTAAAATCTCTTTGTCAATACATTGACCAAATTAATTGCTGGATGTCTCAACATTTCAGCTGAGTAAGGGCAAAACTGAAATAATCTTATTTGGGAAAAATGAGGTGAGATTTAGGATTGCTACTCATCTTGACACAAAAGGACAAAAGAACAGAACACTGTTAAAAAACCTTGGTGTCTTTATTGATTGCAATCTCAGTTTCAACAATCATGTGAAGGCAATAACTAAATCAGCTTTTTACCATCTCAAAAACATAGAGGCTTTATGTCAAACTTAGAGGCTTTATGCCAAACATGACTTAGAAAAACTCATTCATGCCTTTATCTCCAGCAGGGTTGACTATTGCAATGGTATTTTCACAGGCCTTCCTAAAAAGACTATCAAACAGCTTCAGCTTCTACAAAATGCAGCTGCCATAGTTCTTACAAAAACAAAAGAATTTACCACATTTCTCCAATACTTAAATCCTTACAATGGCTTCCAGTTAGTCACAGAATTGACTTAAAACAGGCTGCAGTGCTTCAATCACTAAATGGGACAGGACCAAACTAACTCAGATATGTTTCAGCTGTACATCAGCTGCTATGCTGCTCAGATCACTGGAGAAAAATCTGTTGGTAGTACCTGCTGTCAGAACTAAACATGGTGAAGCAGCCTTCAGCTGATATGCTGCTCAGCTCTGGAACCAACTGCCTGATGACATCAAAGGTGCCCCAATTGTAGTCAGTTTCAAAGCTAGACTTAATA
>NC_045161.1:8812777-8890999 GCF_900700415.2 Clupea harengus | reverse complement strand
GTTTTTTTTTTTTTTTCAAAATTGTAATAGCCAACAAAAGTAGTGCATCACTGCATGATACCACTCTGCAGCTTATCTAGAATGGACGGAATGTCTGAATTCATTGTTTGTCTAATAACCACACAAAGAGTTTCCTCTGCCATGTGTTGGCATTGCCTCTTCACCAGCTAACTGATATTGAGGAAATTGTCACTATTGGGACTGGGATGTTCGGCTTCAGCTAAACTGGACAGGCTACCACCAGCATAAGGGAGTTCAGCTTGACCGGTACTGTATAGGTCTGCAGTATAATATTCTGTCATACATTCACAGTGTTTAAGCCGGAGAACTTTGGTATCAATCTGTTTTTTTTCCCCAAAACAAAATGGTAAATAACACATTTGCGTCCAACGGTTGTCTTTCAACAGACCATTACATTAAGTGCCATCTCTGATCTCATCCACCTATTTGGATTGAAAATAAATCTGTAAGAGTGACGTAAACCTTGACAGCTAGTAGGTGTTCATAAAACAGAAGCTGTTGTCTATACACTCAGAAATGGGGTCAAATAGACGCTATAGCACACTGAACTTTCTTAAGCGATGTTTGTGTTGTATGTTAGAGCTACAGCAATGTAACATTCAGAATCAGAATCAGAATCAGAATAGTATTTATTGCCAAGTAGGTTTACACCTACCTGGAATTTGTTCTGGTGTATAGGTGCATACAGTGAACATAAAACATACAAACACAATAAGTACTACACAAACACAATAAGTACTACAATACAAAAAGCAGGGCAGGAGTGCAAAAGTGGATGTGCAATGTGCAGTGTGCAATGTAGTGTGTGTTAACATAACACAGGCTTGAGGTGTGGGGGCGGGATAAGTGTCCACGTCAGGTGGGGGTCCCGGGCCTTGTTAATAAGGCCAACGGCAGCCGGGAAGAAGCTGGTTTTGTGGCGTGAGGTTTTGGTCCTGGTGGACCGCAGCCTCCTGCCGGAGAGAAGGACCTCGAAGAGTTTGTGACCCGGGTGGGAGGGATCGGCCACAATCTTACCTGCCCGCCTCAGGGTCCTAGAGGCGAACAGGTCCTGTAGAGATTGCAGCCAATCACCTTCTCGGCAGAACGGATGATACGCTGCAGTCTGCCTTTGTCATTGGCAGTGGCAGCAGCGTACCAGATGGTGATGCAGGAGGAGAGGATGGACTCAATGATGCAGGTGTAGAAGTGCACCATCATTGTCTTTGGCAGGTTGAACTTCTTCAGCTGCCGCAGAAAGTACATCCTCTGTTGAGCTCTTTTGGTGAGGGAGCTGATGTTCAGCTCCCACTTGAGGTCCTGGGAGATGATGGTGCCCAGGAAGCAGAAGGACTCCGCAGTGTCGACTGGGGAGTCACTCAGGGTGATGGGGGTGGGTGGGGCTGGGTTCCTTCTGAAGTCTACGACCATCTCCACTGTCTTCAGAGCATTTAGCTCCAGGTTGTTCTGCCCACACCAGGTCACCAGATGATCAATCTCCCACCTGTAAGCGGACTCATCCCCCCCAGAGATGAGCCCAATGAGGGTGGTGGCGTCCGCGAACTTAAGGAGTTTGACGGACTGGTGACTGGAGGTGCAGCTGTTGGTATACAGGGAGAAGAGTAGAGGGAAAAGAACGCAGCCCTGAGGGGAACCGGTGCTTATAGTCCTGGAGTCAGAGACATGCTTCCCCAGCCTCACGCGTTGCCTCCTGTCAGACAGGAAGTCTGTGATCCACCTGCAGGTGGAGTCAGGCACACTTAGCTGGGAGAGCTTGTCCTGAAGCAGAGCCGGAATGATTGTGTTGAAGGCAGAGCTGAAGTCAACAAACAGGATCCTGGCGTAGGTTCCTGAGGAGTCCAGGTGCTGGAGGATGAAGTGAAGGGCCATGTTAACTGCATCGTCTACAATTAACTGCATTGTCCATAAAACACAGATGCATCAACTAGAGATGCACCCGAATCTGATAATGCGATGGAAACAAATATTTCTTCTACCTGAAGTTGCACGTTATTATTCGGAAATAGTCATATCTATGATTGACATACAACAGCTACTGTTTCTTAAAATCGATTCATATCATCATATATCACAAGACAAAAATGCCCACTCTGTTTGCACATAACTAGTTGTTGTATTTACTACAAATTATTGAAAAGAGATCGTAGTCACCCCACCAAGTCAGCGTTTAACAAGAGGCGTCAATGTCATGTGCAGAATTCTTTCAAACCCTTATACAAACGTAAACCCCTAAACATATCCACTGTCGTCTTGAGCTGTATCTGTTCATTTCCACCTTTTAAAAAAATTACGTTTTACCGTGTATTTCAGTCAATATTCATCCGTTTAAGATGTACCATGTATGTATCTGGGTTTCATGGAATTTTGACATAGCGTCAACTAATATGCTGACAAGTATTTCATGGTTGTTTAAAGACAGAAACAAGTTTAGGACACATGTGCACAGGGCTCTCAAGTTTTGAAGACAGGCAAGAGTGACATACCCCCCCCCCCCCCTCCCGGCCACGCCCCCATTCCGCCCGCCCCTCCCTTGCCGTATGCCCACAGACCAGCCCTGCCCCCCCTCCCCCCATATTATTATTAGTGTTTTGTTGTTGTTAATAATTGATCAGACTTGCAGAAAAGATTTGACACATGGCACTGACAATTCAACCAATTACTAAGTATTAATTCAATTTGGGAGAGAGAGAGAGAATTATGACTTGTGTTGTTTATTGTAGGTGTTTGTTGCCTTTTTGGACTCATTATATATGCCATAGTCATAGAATTGGGTGTATTAATTAGGAAAAATGGTATTCATGAACATTGTAGTCAACCTTATGCATTTAAATGTACCTTGACCTCTTGCACACTCATCTCTGCAGTCACTGGCAAGTAAAAGTGTTTGACTGCGCTGGTTGACTTCAGTGCCTGCTGTTTGGCCTGATGCCCCTTACTGCCTATGTGCCTTGTCACATCCCGCACACCTGGATGGGCACAGGAGTTCTCTTGGCGGCAGATAGAGCACCAGCAATATGAGCTGGTGCTTCCTACAGTAATAAATGGCCATTTAGAGGTCCATTCACTATTAAAAGAGGTCTTGTAGGTGGCTGCTCCTGGGACTATTCTCCCTTTTGTTCTAGCCATCTCCTCCACTGTTTCTTCCACCATCTCTTCCACCGTCTCCTCCTCCTCCACCTGTACTGTCTCTTCTTCTTCCACCTGTACTGTCTCTTCCTCTTCCACCATCTCCTCCTCTAATGTGTTTACGTTCTCTGGGCCTAATCTGGCCTTTTTAGGGGGCTTTCCTCTTTGAGCGAAGGACAGGATGCTTATTTGTTTTTTACCAGACATCTTTGAAAGACAGATGCAATGATTAATGCATCCATGGCCAGGATATTTATAACATGCTAGTATGCCTAATGAGCTCGCGATTCACAACTTCATGTGAAGAAGCCTCGGAATCTGAATAGAATGTTCAAGCAAACACATTTACAAAAAATAATGCCCATAACATCATTGAATATTAAGGGCTGCCTAATATTCGTTCGAATTATAGGCTATATATATTTTTAATAGGCCTACTCGAGTTTATTATAGCCTATTAACGAAGTTCGGAGTTAAAGCTATAGCCTAGTGAAAAGGCAAACTGTGTTGGCTACAAACACTCATTAAAAACTGATGCTAATTATCTGGGAAATATTCTCTAACTGCAGTCAAGTTGTCATTGCTTTTGTCAAACCATTGTGAATATGTTGTAACATTAAAACAGGAGACGACTTGCTCTTTGTAGAAGACTGATGCTCGGAGCTCCAGTGGTTTCCTCAGGTTAACGAAACTTTCGGAAGATCAGTCGCGCGCAATTCCAGGATGCTTTATTTTCATTGATTGCTGGATTGAATCTTACCCAGATACAACAGATACAAAATACACTTTTTTTTCTGATTGGCTTTTTTTTTTTTTTTTTTGATTGGCTGATAATTGGCACCTCACGGCAGAACTCCAGGGGATTCGGGGAGACGTGCTTGATTCCTCCATGGTGAGGGCAGCGCGGCCAGGTCATGTTAGCGCGCTGCGGCACATTAAATAGCCTAGAGTTTTTTTTCAGCGTGAGAAATACGATGTGTGGCGGGAGTGCGTGATTAAAGACCGAAATGAGTGACTGTCACGCTCAATGCGTGACACTTGAGAGCCCTGTCTGTGCATGTGACAGACGAGTTCATGCTTAATTCAGTTCAGACATATTATTTAGTGTCCGCTGTAGAGAGAAGGCGCGAGCGCAGCCCTTGCAGCATCAGACGCATGCAGGCAGCGTCTGGTGACTTGTGCGTGAACTGGCAGCATACACGTCGATAAGACAAAGCAATGATCATTATGCCATTATCTGTAAGAAACTTTCAAAACAGTAACCTATTACAGCGTCTGGAGTAAAGGTAATTGTATAAAACATGTTAAATATGCGTCCCCTGGCCGTGATTTCATATTAGTAAGCTAGCTAAGATTTCACACAATGCCATTCATTAAATAGCTTATGTAGGCAATCAATAATAGCATATCAGTATATAAATAATACTAGGCCTACTAAATATTTCAAAGCCAAATTTGGACATGAATTTGTAATGCAGGGCTGCTCCTGTTGGTGCCATGAGGAACAATCTATAACAGGGGTTTTCAACTGGTTTGTCCCAGGGACCACCATTCTAACTAGAAAGTAATCCGCGGCCCACTGATGTGCCTGCGCGCGTGTGCGTGTGTGTGTGCGTGCGTGTGTGCGCGTGTGTCTGTGCTTGTGTGTGTGTGGAGAGAGGGGATACCTGTCAGTGTAATATCTGGGCATGGTGAAGTCCACACAGCCTGTCTATTCGTGGCGAAATGGTAGACAGCGGCAGTCTCATTGCATTCTCTGGTTCATATGTACTTATGAATACATACGTACTTGCCCTGTACATATAATTCAAGTACGCCAGTGTAGAAAAAACGCTCTCACACAGGTAGGTAGTTTGAAAGGGCAAATTTTAGACATATTTTTCTTATTTTAGATATTTTTCACGATATTCAAGAGTAATCTGGAAATGTGTTGAAATATCAAAGCGAATTTATAAAAAATGTATAAAAAAAATCAATGGTAAACTGATCAACATAGGCTCATGTTGCGGACCCCCTGCAATGCCGTCAAGGACCACCAGGGGGCTGCGGGCCCCCGGTTGAAAAACCCTGATCTAAAACAACAACAAGAATACAATAAAAGTTAATAAAAGATTAAGAAGTAAAAAAAATAAGAACTGTCATTCCAAATGTACACAAAATGCAATGATGTGGAGTATCCCCTGGAAGTACTCCCCTGAGGTATGTTGCAATATTGCACGGCCCTTGCATATCCTCTGAGCACAGATAGAAGTAACGTTATTGTCTCGCACACAGGAATAAAGTGACTGAAATGGAACAAAGTGACTGCAGTAGAATAAAGTGACTGGAGTAGTAATATTGCATATTTGATCCACGTTTTAGTGCATGTGTTAGTTCTGATAGCCGTTGGGAAAAGCGCACAATAGGAATAGATGCCTTTTCAATTTTGCAGTTTAGCTCAACATATCCTAAAACACAACAGTTAATTAATCTGAAAATTACAGAATCTAAAGAAAGGGATTATATGGTCAGGACATTTCATTAGATGGTGACAAACATACTCTGGAGTAAAGTTGGCAAGAGAAAATGGAGCGATACAGAGACATGGAGTGTAAGATGGAGTGTAAGAAAGAGGAGCAAAGCAACTTGTCATGGACAACTGAGGAACAGACAAGAATTAGTGTGCCAAGTGATACAATTATTAATGGTCCGTTTCTTATTCTTTTATTCATAACCTGTCTTTGTCCAACACATTCATTTGCTCGCAGTTTATGAACAGTGACTCTCAGACAAGGATTTAGATTGAGGTCTTTCAAGCATATTTAAATTTGACAAATGTAACTTAAGGTGACAATGATACAAACTGAGTTGCCAGTTGGTAGACGGGAGAGTTTCACACTTTTGGGTGGTTTGAGGGAGCCAGGCCTCAAGGTCGGAAAACTTGCTGAATGAGTCCTGTTCAAGTAAACCAGTGGGTGGGCTGCTAAAAAGGAGAGAGAATGAGGCAATGTGAAACAACCAGTGCTTGCTCATTTGCATCGATTCTTCCAGCCGCAGATGCATGCCGTGTTCTTCAGAGATGATGAGATACCGGAGCAAATGGCGTGCAAATGAGGTTCATTGTGGAGTATATAGCCTGATGATGTTTTGTGATGTTCAGTCTCCGCTAAAATGTATGAAGTGGTATGCTTTCTGATTTAATGGTAGGGTTGGGGATTTATTTTAGAAGCATTTTAAATATATTTCTATGACAGTCACAGGGCTGTAAAACGTGCTCTATTAGCTAGTTCGTGCTAGCTAGCTAGAGTGTAAAGGCCATTTAGGAGACACTGAGTGATAGCAGCTAACATGACTTTATCTTGCATCATCAATGGACCAAAGAATAATGTACTTCAGTAGTTAACAAATAAGACTTGGCCATGTCAATTCTTAGTCAGGGACACCCCTAAAATTTGAACAAAGGCAGAAACACAATTAGATTTGCTACTGTAGATAAGCGCCATGGGTAGCCTTCTAACCATGGCTGTCCAGAGACAGGTTCTTGCTATTCTGTGGCACTGCAAATAGGGTGCTGTCCCTGGGAGCCATCATAAGCAGTCAGAGAAACTCCTGTGTGGGGCCAGCCTCATCCACTGCACCCTCTGCCTGCAAGAAGTCACCCATTGATCCATTAATTCAACACTTGGCCTCTGGATTGAAACTTTGCACCATCCATTATGTTTTCTTCATTCATTTATCACATTACTACTAGGCGTCTCTCAAACCCAGAGTTGATGCTAGAGTGGTCATTAAGGTTTTCAGATGTAGTCTAGAATAACAACACAACAGGAAACCTATTATTATACCTAAAACCTATTATTAAGTGGCTTACATGTCATGCCAACACTCATAGCTAGGCTTAGGCTGTGTTGTTCTTTTATGAAACATATCCAAAACATGTACATGACGCTGTTCTTCACTTATTTTTATGTTAATCACATATGCTCAAAATCAATAAGGGCAGCAGTCTTTTACAGCAAGTCAACAAACTTCAAGTTAATAAGTTAACTTGAAATTAACAGATTGATGCCAGACCCGTGATTTTATTGTCAAATAATGAGAAAAGTCTGCTGCCATTAACAAAGAGCCACCATTTGCATGATCTTGGGCCAGGACACAATTCAAATTGTTGAACCAAATTTTAATACAACATGCTGTAGCCTATATGTGCATAAAATACAAAATAGACCTAATGAATGAAAATGTCTGTCCAGCAAAATCTCCATATACTTTTCTAAGTCTGTGTCAGTTCACACCTGGTAGGCTATTAGCATATGTCCTGTGGGTGATCTGATCACAAGTAGACAGCTCTAAGTAGTTCACACCCAGGGGCGGACTGGCCATCGGGGATACCGGGGAAATCCCCGATGGGCCGACGGTGTTGGGCCATAGACATATTTACGTCAATCTAAATAGTCTGAAGGCGGAATATGTGCGCAGGGGGAGGGGGCGTGGCAGCAGTTACAAACATGAAAAAAAGGGGGTACGGGACTGTAAAATGTTTGGGAACCACTGCCTTACGCCACTGTCCCGGGCCACTTTTTTCCCCAGTCCGCCCCTGTTCACACCTGGCATTAAAATGTGTCTCCATATCTGTCTGAGCAGAGACATTATAAGAGGAGACAAATCACTGACAGGAAAATTAAGGGGGAAATAGCAGGGAATCCTTGACGCTAAACATGGTGGATTTGTAACTGGAAGTCTTGTCCTGTCCTGTATTATAAAGAGGAATCACATTGTTGGAAATGGCATAACAGACGTTTCGCCTTGCCTGCACTTTCTATTTATTTCCACTGTTGTCATAGTAATAGCCACACCGTGAAATTTTGCTCTTTTAATGTCTGTTTGACCCTCCTATGTGGAGTTATAAATATCTCCCCATCCATTAAGAAAGGAGCCTGATCTTGTTGGCCCGGAACATCTGCTCGGAGGCGTTGCTATACTAAATCTGCACTCCAGCATCGCCTAACCTAAGATGCAAGCCTGGAAGTTGAATTAGAGATGCAGCTTTGTAATTTGCATTGTCCAGAAGCACAGCTTGTTAAAGCAAAGGGCATCTGGCACATTGAATACTGTAGTCTTGAAATTAGTAGGTTTGGAACAGTTTTTAATGACCATCGAGCATTGTGTGCACCTGTGTGGAAAATTGTACCTTTGTTTAGCCTGTTGACTTTGTTAAAGGGGTTGGTTGCAAGAGTTCAGAGATGTCTAGATTGCTTTGATGTGGAAAGGATGTCAGACACGCGCTTGAACGGATGTGTGCATAGTAATCAGATGATCTATGTGTCTTTGGACCTTCAGATTTTTAGGCCTGCTATGCTGGTGTTGAATAAGTAAGAAAACACAGCTTCCAGTGGTTCCAGAAGTTTCTGCAAACTCATTCTGCAAAATACATTTTCATGGGTGGGTTGGTTGGTGGTATTCCACCTTAGGTGATGAGGTAATCACAGTACTGTGAAACTCAAGAACCCTCAAGAAGCTTAATCACCATTAGGTTTCCAGGTGCTGACGGCTGAGCAGAGAGCTGATCAGAGTCTCCGTCGGGGGCCTCCAGTATGTGGCTGGACCAGTACTGCAGCTGTGCACAGTTAGTGGAACTTCTTGCCCTGTAAGGCTTCTGATAAGTGTATACCAGGTGACTGCAACTCAGATCCCTGTTTGAGGACAAGGTGACAGACCTTGAGTGTTTTCCATTTGTGGTCATTAGTCAGAGTCAAGATTACTCTATTGCCATTTCAACATAGTTAGTTTAGTGGAGCATTCATATGGTGAGCTCAGGCAAGGCAAAACTACAAGAGAACACTCTTGTAACAAGTGTAACAAGATGTAAATGTGGGTTATTTAGTGGTTAAATTTGTAGGTTTGGGTGACGATGTGTCCTCTTTTTAGAACTAAAAAGAGGACACATATTCACCCAAACCTACAAAATGCTAGTATACGCTAGTTGTTCACACACAACCAGGAAGATATTAAATTTGACAGAACAGCAAATGAAGTGAACCACTTGTTATTAAAATATTAAATATTGTAATGCAATGTGGCTTTGATTATCAGGTGTTATGTCATTATTAGGCGATTGACACACTTTTTTCCGATGGAAATTTTCAATGAATGCAGTGACTCATTGGTGGTCGAAGGGGTTTTGCAGAGCAGATGCACCAGATGCCTCAGCATTAAAAGGAAAAAAGATAATATCGCATTCCGCAGGACCCTCGATATCCTCTTCCCTGCATCGTGACCTTTTATATGCATTGGAGAGACTTAATCAGATTAAGCCTTGAGACATTTCTGAAGAAGAGAGGGTCTGAGAAAATGTTTTGCATGACATGCCATACACCCCTGTGGAAACACACTGTTTAAATTAGTACAGTTTCTAGTTTTACAATGCATTTTGTATCCTGCAGTACAATAATACTATTACTTACTCTACGTGTGGCCACATATTATTACATAATAAAGAGTATTGAACACAACCAGGGTGACTGTTGAAACCATTCAAACATAAAGCTTCAAATTTTTATTCCACCTTTATGGTACTGCCTTTCCTCCACTGAAATCTGTATCAAACATTAACGTAGTGTAATAAAGACTCTCACATCACTGGGTAGTCTGTCTAAAACAGTGTAGTTAACACTATTAATTGCACAGTCCAATTAAATCTATTACATTTCTTTACATTACAGTTTAATTTCTTAGTATTCCGAGTTATCTGTCAGCTAAAATGTAGGCAAATGGTGACGAGGACAAACTGAGGGTGGCTATTTAGTTGAGTGTAGGAGATATACACAAATTCAGTACACTAAGACTAAATCCCCAAATGTTCCCCCAAAACAAGCACTAGCTCCACTGCTGTGTCTTCCAGCACAGTTGGAGCAGGAAATGACTTCTACAAGTTAGAGTAGAATAAAAAAAAAAGCCATCTAAATGAAAAGCCATCTAAACGTAGTGCAAGGTGGCAAGATTTAGAAGAGGTAGCTGCAGACTCTGGTCAAGTACATGCTGTGTGACCTCACGCTACCAGTGAGAACTGGTGTTGGAGAGAAGTAGATCTGGTTATTAAGGGAAGACTAGTGGGATATTAGTCTATCAGTGTTGACTAGCTGTCCGTCACTGTCTAGGGGTATTCAGTTTGTGCATGACATTAATTCATGATACACAAAAAATGCTAACCACAGCAGACCAATTCTACCCTTGCCGAAGTCATAAGTGTTGGTCATTAGCCCTAACCTATGTGAATGTAGTTAACTTAAAAGTGGAGGTAATCTTTTTTTATTGACCATGGATGATCCTGCCAGTTTAAAGATAAATCATTCAAAATTTTACCTTTTTGCACTGCCATTCATCCAAGCCCTCAAACTTGTTCATTTATTAATTAGTTTGAATAATTGATGTCTTTCTCCTACTGGCAACAAAAGTATGACTCACTGTGTTTGGGAACTAAATGACAAGAATGTTGTGTATAGATCAGTGCAACTGTGCCACCATCTGGTTGGTTAGCCAAAGTGTTTCATTATAGTATCACTTTACTTAAATTCAATTTAATTAAAAAAAATGCTTTATCTCTAGGCGCTTTACAGAACCCAGAGCCTGAACCCCCTAGAGCAAGCTCTAAAGCAATCGAGACAAGGAAAAACTCTTTTTAAAAGGAAGAAACTTTGAACAGAACCTCACCTCAAAGGGGGGACCCTCTGCTTATAAGGGAAGGGAGGAGAGAAGGAGAAGGAGAGCTGCTCGCATTAAGTTCAAGTCACTTACGTATGCTTGCCTACAGAGTGCTTGCTGGTTCTGCTCCCACCTACCTAAATGCTCTTGTAAGGGCAAATGTTACACCCAGGACGCTGCGCTCGTCTAATGAGCGTCGTTTGGCACTGCGGTCTGTGCAAGCACGGCAATCCAGACTATTCTCATTTGTAGTTCCACGTTGGTGGAACGAACTGCCTAGTACTACCAGAGCAGGGGCGTCCCTCTCTACCTTCAAGAAGCTTTTGAAGACCCAACTCTTCAGAGAGCACCTCCCTTCCTAACTGGCACCTTGACTAGTGCTTAACTTGCACTTCAGCAGTTACATTCCTGCACTTCTTTTTCGTTCTATGTCGTTTTTCTATTTCTTATGTAAAGTAGTATTTATTGTTACACCAGGTTTTTATTGCTCTTAGCTTGACTGTTCTCTCCCTTGTACGTCGCTTTGGACAAAAGCGTCTGCTAAATGACTAAATGTAAATGTAAATGTAATGAGAAGAGAGAGTCAGGAGCAAACAGATGAATTCATAGACATATCAGAGGATAAAACATATTAGCACACATGCAGCATTTGTACATGATACACACATGATCCCATGAAATATAACAGAAGGTATATACACGAAATATACAGAATTAATAGTGGATGAAAATGGAGAGAGCCAGCATTTCTGAGACAGTTCTGAGCTCAACCCTGCGGTAATGCAATTATCATTACAGCCCTAATTGACATAGTTTTCTGCCTCATTGCTCTGCTAATCATAATAATAGTAACCTTATGAGGACATTGTACACCAACTAAGCTGTTCCACAACCAATACACAGCAGTAGGATAGTCATCCACCATCGCCTCCATCGTTCCTGAACATCTGCGACTCGGACGTCTGGGCCAGGCTGGCGGGCTTTATATCGACTGGGTCCTGGATGGCATGTTCTCCCGAGCCCTGGTTGATACAGGCTCCACTATCTCCCTTGTCTCACGTGGCATGCCCCCCCGGCACCCGACAGTCAAAACCACCAGGTTGGGCCGAGACAAAGACACGCATCGCCACAGCGACTGGGGCAAGAGCCGAGCTGAAAGGAAGGAAAGCCCTGCAAGTGATTGTCCGGCCTGCAATGCCAACAATACAATCATTGCTGCTACAGGTTATTGGAACAGAGTGTTTGACTACATTGTTTTTATCTGTCAGTCTAGAAATGGTGTTGAAGAGAAACCTTTTTTTTTTTTTTTTCAATCAACGAAGAATAATAGGGTGAATTGGCATAAGAAAGTGCTGTTTCATAACTAACATGGCTGTCCTTTCAAGCCAGGCAAAATACCTATAGTTTGGTGGAGGAGCAATATTCTCTCTAGTTTACGAGTAGTTTGTTAAAGTACACAGGGCTAGTCAGTGTACCGTGGGGCCTGTCTTTTCCGTTTTCTTCTTCTCATTTTCAGTGGTGCATTAGTGTTGAGGGTTGAGCAAAGCACATTTGTGACACCAACTGTTAGTAGGTCAACATGAGGTGGGGGATGTGCTTGTGCCATTTCCTGCACCTGGTGTTAGAACTGAGGCGAGTGCGGCTGGTAAATTTGACACAAACTCTGCTGTAGTCTTTTCAGATAAAAAAAAAAGAAAAAACGATTGTGGAAGTAGATTGACTGCAATGGTGTGCAGAGTTGCTAATTGCATATTCAAAGTAATTAGGTGATTATCAAATAGGACAGTAATTTGAGGTAGAACTATTTGATGGATTATTTCTAAACCATATTGTTAATACAAGATCAATGGTGTGGTTGCAATACAGAGTGAGTTGTTAGGTTGGCATCATGGTAGTGGTTGCAAGAATATTGCTATGATAGTCATGGTGGTTGCTATGGTAAATTAAGTGGTTGCTCAGCTGGTTGCTAGTGTTGTCATGGTGGTTGCTGTGATGTTTGCTAGGCTTTCATTATGGTAGTGCTTGCTGAGGTAATTTATGTCATTGCATGGATAGAACTAGTAGTCCTCCTTTTCTGCCTTGCTGATGCATTACTTTGCAAAAAGCATAGCAAGATGACCTCGGATGTTGGAAACCCACCAAGTGGTTATCTCTGCTGACATAATACTTTGGTGTCAGAGAAACGCTAACTTCAACCAATATAAACCTTGTGTGATATTTAACTGAGGTGGTTGCTAAGATGTTCACAGGGTAGACATGGTGGTTGCTAGGGTAATTGATAGAGAGAGACAAAGAAATTAAAGATACTGAGGAATTAGATGTTATAAGATAGAGAAAATAAATTAAAAAACAGATAGAGTGATTGTAAGAGAAAGATAGAAGAAATTAAAGAGATAGGGAACTTAAATATTAAGATAGAGATGAAGAAATAAAGAGACAGAGTGGATGAAAGAGAGTGAGTGAGTGAAAGAATGAGAGAATTGAAGGACAGAGTAATGGGAAAAGAAGCACACACACCGAACGGACAGCTAAAGGTCTGAGAGGAGCAATTTGCTAGATTGGACAAAAAGTGTATTAGATTAGAATCACATACTGAACCTTTAAAAGGAAAAGCTTGTAGCATTAAACTAAGGAAGCTTTTCAAATATCTGCTGCAACCACTAGGTGGTAGTGACGTACTGTAGTCTGAGCAAAATGTCCATTAAACCACTGACTTCATAAAACAAAGTATTGTGCCACTCATTGTCTCAAAAAGGACTTTTGAGTCCTCACTCTTACCCCAGACTAATAAATACAATTATAGAAGTATGACAAATTTGAAATGACAAAGTTGGATGACAAAGTATGATATGAGTATGAATGGTTATAGTGAAATATTACAAGGTAGTGTTTCTTATTTCTCACTAACCTTTTATAACCTCATCCACTCTGTTGTATCCATTCTGTACTTGAGGATCACTTCTCAGTGCAGTAGTGTTTCCTCAGTAATCATCACATGCAATTTCTTCAACCAGTCATGTTCCAGCACATATTCATAGCAAATAGTAATACTAATCATTTTTAGAATGACTTGAATGGCTAAATAAATTGATGTACATGCCTTAAATTAATTGAGGGCACAGGTTCTTTTTGCCTGGGCATGCCCTGGGCATGCCCTGTCTTGCCAGGACACAAACCATAGCAGTGAAACACATGTAACCACAATGCTTGCGTGAAACCCCACAGTGCTAGAGCAGTTGACATACATCTTTTCTGGTCTGGTCATGGACCAAACGCCTCCAAAAACAACATATATATATATATAAACCGCTGCAAAGAAATAAATGATTTACTAACCAGAAAGTGAATCGGTCTGACTGATGCTGGGCATGGCAATGTGAGTTTGAAATGACTGTGCTCGGTGTAGATTTATTCTAATTTAAGCACATGATCTTTCAAAAATTCCCAAAAGTTCTACCTCTATCATCGCCTCATAAAGTTTTCATTTTTAATGTTATGGTGGCCATTGTCAGTTTATCGTCAGCATCTGCTGTCTCCACAAACTTAAACGAAAGGGGCTTGTTTGTGTGATTTGTTCGCAGCTTTGAGTCATAGGCTTCAGTCTTTCCCCATTCAACTACTTTTCTTTGTATTAAAAGGGATTGATAAAGTAGAGACTAGACTAAAAAAACACTAACCTTTGTCATGTGTATTTCTCTCCTCACCACAACCTGTGATTGTATCTCCCCTGACCTTCATGTGTCGTATGCTCAATAGGACAAGGGTACTCAAATGTCTTTACAGCTGAGAGTAAAAACCACACACACACACAAACACACACACGCACACACGCACACACACACACACACACACACACACACACACACACACACACACACACACACACACACACACACACACACACACACACACACACACACACACACACACACACACACAGACACACACACACACACACACACACACACATTGAAAGAGGGACAACCTGCAGCCACAAATACATCATGGGCACTTTTGAGGTGAAAAAGGGTCTATTTCTTTAGCACAGCTTCCAAACAGGGAGCAAAGCATGAAGGTCAAAAGCACCCATATTTCATTTTCAGTGTGCTGCGGAAAAGATGCAAATATTAGGCGGTTGGTGGATGGTCAGCCCATCTTGCACCATCCTCTGTGTTTATGTGTTTATGTGCATATGTGCGTGTGCGTGTGGGTGTGTGCGTGTGCGTGTGTGTGCGTGTGCATGTGTGTGTGTGTGTGTGTGTGTGTGTGTGTACATAAAACCATTAGTGTAGACAGTTGCCACCTTCATCCTAGGGACACAGACAGCCTGTGATGTGCAGATGTGAGGGGGGAGCCCCGCCACATCAGGCCCGGGGAAAGAAGTCCTGGTTCAGGGGACAGCAGATAGCAGATGGCCCACCATCGTCTGTGTGTTTGTGTGATAACATCCCACTCATTTTTGGAAAGGGCCTCAAGTTCCCAACAACACCCCCTCTGTCCAAACTCAGGGGGCTTCCCCGAGGGAGTGAGACTCTCTCTCTCTCGCTCTCTCTCTCTCTCTCTCTCTCTCTCTCTCCCTCTGTGTGTGTGTGTGTTGTTTGTGTTTGTGCGTACACGTGCAAATTTGTGCTATGCACAAACCACACCAAAACACACACCAGTAGCCATGCACATACCTAACCACAAACTAGCTTCCTACACATGACGCTGTGCTCATGTACACACAGGAAAGAAACAATCAAAGAGAGAGCGAGAGTCTTGACAGTTTAATGCATAGCGCACCACATTTCTTTCCAGCGAACCTGTTTGTTTTGTTGCTACTTTCCATGCGCTCCCCTGATCGACATGTCTGGCAGGTGCACTATGACTCAGAACCCTCAGAACGCCCTAGATAGAACACGCTTTAAAGACGGCCATCCAGCCCTCATGCAACCCTGTGGGTGTCTCCCCCTCTCTCCAAAGAATCGAGACCTATGATCTCCGTCCGACGCTCTGGCACACTGCAGGTTATCTGAGGGCAGTGTTATCTGGGGACCCGTGACCTCTTACCTGAAGTTTCACAATGTGTGTGTTTGTGTTTTTGTTTGTTTGTGTGTGTGTGTGTGTGTGTGTGTGTGTGTGTGTGTGTGAGTGTGTGTGTTGGGCTTTCCCATGATGCTTTCAAAAAGAAGATGCACAATCCCTCTGCACGTGAATCACACTTGGCTTAATAGGAAGTGGTAGTAGATGTTTGGGGCAGGAGTATTGATAATGGAGTGTTCTCTCAACAGATGTTACACTCTCATGTTTTTAAGTCAGTTCCCTTTTGCATCATAGGATTGAAACCAGGCACAGTGTGAGAACCACAAGTCAGTGTGACTTTGCATCCACCCATCACGAATGACCGTAAAGTCTACCAAGGGACCAGGGTTATGATAGGGCTTTTTTTTATTGTGAAGAGGGACAACAATTGGGTCGCATTTCATCATTTCGGAGAAAGGAGCAATATGTTTATTGTATCTTTATATAAATGTGAGCCATCACCAAGCACATTTTGTGTAATCCAAACCAGACAGTGAGTCAATGATTCATTTCACACCCTAATCCCAACCTGATGAAGATAGCATGCTCTCAGCGGTGATCTGAAACCCAGTGGGAAGAAGGGGTATTCACTGACCTTCAGAAACATGGCAGCACAGCGCACACACGAGAGAAAGTGTTAATGCCTCTCTCTCCTTTGAAGTGAGTCAGTTTCTGATGTTGCTATGCTTACCAAAAGTCGAGATGCATTAGAATCTCCCTCTTGCCATTTTATAGTTATAGTTAAAGTATTTAGCAGACGCTAACAAAACATTCAATGCAAAAAATAGAGTGTGCCTAGACTCTGCAAGCTCACTGTCACATTTCCACAGGCCCTCAGCATGCCAGTCTTGACTGTCTGGTTTAAGTGAGAGATCAAAATGATCCACTTGAGCCAATAACCTTTGGATCTTAAAGCAGAGATGAACTTCTAGTTTCAATTACTCTGCTTTAATTAGGTGCGGGTCTGTTGGCTATAGAGCAAGTAGGTCAGTGGTTTATTGCACTGTTCAACTAGCCAGACTTTTCTCACAGCCCTCCTGCTGCTTATCTCTACCCTCGGTCTCGGTCTCTATCCCTGTGCTTTCCCACACAGGGGTTAAACTAAGGGCAGGAAATGGAATGAAGGGAACTAAATGTTGTACGGCATTGCAAGACGATTTCTTTGCCATGTTTATTCATGTTTCGTTTGAATGGTCTCAGTGTGGGTGGTAGTGGTCTCATTCCTGCAGCTGAATAGATTATTGATGGAACAGAATATTTATGTTTTCCTGTTCTAATTGGTTGTTTACATAGTAATTCTTGTGTGAGCATAGAAATGCTCACATGGGGGACTGATGGAACCAAATACTGCTATTCTCATGTTGTAACAGACATGGACTAAGTACTAACATCATTTTGTATCATCTGACTCTGTAGCCCATACCCTTGAATATGTACTCGGTCTTTGTCTCGCTGAGAACTGACCCATTAGCATCTGAACCCCTTCCCCTAGATAGCCTCCTTCCTGCTATCAACAACGCCCCCCCCCCCCCCCCCCTTCACCCTTTGTCCTCTCTTCTCATCCCACTCCCCCTCAGAGGACCCACTTCCCCACAGGTGAACCCCTACCCCACTATCTCCCTGACTGAATGGTATAAATGCCAACTTATTCCTACAGTCACGTAGGCCATTCTCTGAGCAACATGCTAAGAGGGTGTCTCCACGCTGAAATAAACTCCAGACAGATCTACTTCTCCCTGAATCAGCAATAAAGAGTCTGAGCACAAAGAAAAGTCCTGTTTGCTACAATTGGCTTTATTGTTCATTATCAGGACCAAGACAAGTCAATTTCTGAGGTTTGTTTCAGCATGCTATGTGTTTGTCTGTCCCATGTGGTATCTACATTGTGTAGGCCTATGTGTGTCGATCTGTGTCATCCTGTGTGCGTCTTGTGCTGTTAACACAACTGTGTCACTCCTGCTTCGATTCACATTTTGTTTTGAGCTGCAAGATAATTTGAACTTGAGGAAAATCTTGCCTCATTTGTGTTATTTAAGGGAAACTTAAGTGGCAACTTTGTCTTTCGGTAGCAACCGCACATGATCAATCAGCATGATCTGGGCCCATGATAGGTAAGGATGCCTCTTTTGAAACGTCCCATGCTGATTGTTCAAGTGTTTTTTCGTTTTTGTTAAAGGGGAAATAGTTTGAATTGGAAAAAGTCTCAGAAATTAGTCATGCTGCTACTAAAAAGCTTTCCATTTCTTTCATGGATTCAATTTCAATATCACACAATGGACTGTTTTTACTCAAACTGAGATAAATCCAAACATCTACTCTCAGTTCTTTTATTTTGTTATTCTGTGTAATGTTTCGTTGTTTGCCTCTTAATCTGTGGCCTTTTCCATTTCTTGTAGATGGCTTTATGCTGCAGCCACTGCTTCAATGCCCAGATCTCACAGATAACACTATGGTGCGGTGTGTATTGTTCTGGTGTGATTTAACTCTGAAAAAGTCTTGCTTTACCCCGCTTCATGTACTTTTCAGTTGCCACTTATGGATGTCATCCAATCAATGATGTGATAGCTTCAAAGCTAATATATGGGCGATTGAAGGATCTTAGTGTTTTATTTCCTGACATTGCTTACACTATTTTTTGTTTTGACAAATGTTTCCAGTCTCCCTTTGACTGTGACCTGACCAAATGGCATGGCCAATGGTGCCACGTTCATTAGCATCCAAATGATTATTGTGGGCCCAGACCTTGCTGTCTGCAGTCCTTCACACCTATGCCATCACACCCAAGACAAAACTCTTTTACTTCCATTACTTTCCAAGTTTCTGTCCACCCCCTAAAGATTTTCTATCTATTTTATTATTTTGTCTTTGTTTGTTCCACCCTTATCCCTTTTATTTTTTCCAAGTCTTGTGCCTTGACTGGAATGTACTCTTGTACACTCCTGTTCAGATGTGTTCAGATGATATATGCATAAACAAGCATAAATATATGCATAACCCCCCCCCCCTTCTCTCACAGTCAAATGCTTTAATTTAATTAAATGCTTACTGTTGTTGGTTTCTCATGTGAGATGTTCATTTGATAAGTACACAGTCAAGAATTTCGGAAACCCAAGGTCAACCATCACCTCACGTCCATTCAGAGGAGGTTACAACTACCGAACGGGATCGAAGGAAAACACATCAGCTGGCACCACAACAAAGAAACCAGCACCTTCCTGTTTCTGTGTGTCCTGGGGCTTTTTGGCCTCCTGGAGCTGTGGGCTCATGCTAAGGGGATGGACTGTCCACCCTCCCCCAGAGATACACATGCTAACAGCAAGGTTATTATAGTTTTGCATTTTTCACTAGTTTTTATTTTTATTTCGTTTTGACTTTTTGTTTTCAATTTCAGTTTAGTTTTAATTAGTTTTCAAAGCGGGTTTGCTAGTTTAGTTTAGTTTCTATTTTTGGAAAATGCTTAGTTTGAGTTTAGTTTTTATTAGTTTCAGTATTAGTTTTAGTCTTTACTGCGGAATGCAACAGACCAGGGGGGGGGGGGGGGGGGGGGGCAGTTCAGGGAAGCTTAATTGTTTTGCTTGCAAAACAAAATGCTCAAAATGAATAGAAGATACAAGCTACAATAAATAATATGTAATAAAAACTCACCAAACATACCATTTAAAAAAAAAGTATTCACTTAGGACAGATGAACAGCCATCCACCAAAGACAACTATGAAAGATATGTGTCAGACGTGTGTCAGTCAGAATTTGCGCATGTCCTGCTCAAACAGACAGGAGACGGTGAGGCAGCGACGAGCTGTGCCTTATCTCAGATTGCGCAATCCCTCACAAACTGGGTTAAGCGCATGCGTAGAACCTATTTAATTTTGCTGATCTGACGTAAAGCCGCAGTGAAAAAGCACGGAGAGGAGGCAAACAGTATCTCTGCTTCAATGAAGGGAGCATGCGAGAGGCCACCGGTTGGGTTAATGCTTGTTCTGCCGTTACTCTCTTATATTTTACCTTGACTACGAAAATAGAAGATTCTATAGCTAAGCTAAAACATTTCTCATAACTGGACTTTCAATCAAAACGTGAATTGATCAATAATGGGAGATCAATGCCGTAGCTAAAAGGTATGATTCAAACCACGGGACAGAAGATAACTCGATCGACTTCTCACATCCAAAGCCAAATTGCTTTGTAAATATTTTGAACCTCAAGAATAGATTTGATTTTGGACGTACAGCGGAGACCCTCAGGGGGCCTGTGCAACTTCTTAAGAGTTCATATTCACGAGTGCATAATCACACATATTAACACGAGTTCATCACAAGCTAGCAGCTGCCAACTGTATGTAGCTACCTTACCTATGTGTGTGTAAAGAATGCTGGTATGAAAAACAACCAGTAGCCTAGTCAATGTGCAAGCTGCCAATTGAATAGTGATTTAAGCTACTGTATTGGGTTTATATATTTGTAAATCTGACTCTGAGTCAGTGCCTCACCAGCCACGAACCTCACCGCACGTTACTGTTCCAGCCTTCCAGGTAATCCCAAATAAGACTCTGTCGCTTTCTCCCGACTTTTGCCGCCATGAAACCAGGTGAGGGGCGTGTACTAAAAGTGGTACGGCGGAAGATAGACTAAAAGGCTATGTATGAAATACATTGACATTTATGAAATACATTGACAAAGACGAAAACTAAGGACATTTTCTCTATAATTCTATTTTATTTTAGTTAGTTTTGTAAAGACACAATAAAGTTTCAGTTAGTTATCGTTTTTTTATAAAGCCTCGTTTTTATTTTTATTTCAGTTAACGAAAAAAAAAATCACACCTCGTTTTCGTTTTTTCGTTAGTTTTCGTTAACTATAATAACCTTGGCTCACACTAAAGTGAAGGACTAATGACAATCCTATGGTCACAAGGGATACTTGCCCCTTGGTCACCTGAAAACTTCAACCTGCCATCCACATGCTTGGAAGACCACTCTGGAAACTGTTCCTGATTCAGCACTTCTTGTCATGGTAGAGACTGTCCACCCAGAACACTAACATACATGACAGAAGGAATCTCCATATGGGTGGTGGTTGTTTACATAGTAATTCTTGCGTGAGCATAGAAATGCTCATATGGGGGACTGATGGAAACGAATATTGCTATTCTCCTGTTGTAACAGACATGAACTAAGTACTCACATCATTTTGTATCATCTGACTCTGTAGCCCATACCCCTGGAAATCCTGACTATGTCTTCCGGTCCATTCTTCTAATTTGGCTTGATAAAGATCTCAAAACATGGGAATTCTGATCCCCGTAGACTGCAGGTATTCCCCCTCTGGATGCAAAAACTCCCTCCATTAATAAATATCTCAGAGTCCGCCATGTATGAATCATCATTGTGTGATCCCTAACTGAATTAGTGTCTCGCACCTGAAAAATAGATTCTGATGCTCTGATCCACTGTTGCTTCTGCTAAAATGATTAACAAGAGAAGTATTACTCTGTAACGGTGTTAATTAAAGAAGAGTTTTGAACAGCTGTGAGTTCAAAACTTGAGGTTGTCAGAGCAGTTTAAACGGAGATGCATCACAAAATGCAGTTCGTTAGTGACATTATACCCTATAGTGGGGCAGTTAACCTCAATTGTGTGTTTCATGATAAAAGCATCAAATTTAGCAGAAAAACTAACAAAGGGGTTCTAATCACATTTATTAATGGAGGCACTTCAAATAGGGCACTTGGGGGGCATGGCAGCCATTTTTTCACATGTGGAAAAGAGATTTGATCATATATTGTATGGTTATAGAAAAAAAACACAACTATATATTTAAACACATGCTTGATCAAAAGAAACATGTTATCTTACATTAATGATAAATTGTATGAACAAGTTATTTTATTAACTTTTTTGAAAGAAATTCATGGGAGTAAACGGAGATAACGGAGAAACGCAGATATCCTAAATACCTTTGCCTGGTTTTTAAATACCAAACGACTGGTTAGTTGAAGGTTAGTTGGTTGACTGGTTAGTTGACTGATTAGTTGAAGGAGTAACAGCATATTGATGTGAGTGATTGTAAATATTTGTATTGTGTTTTGAGAATGGACCACACTCTGGCTTCCTGCTGTGTGTTCCCTTCTGCTGCCATCGGTAAACCAGACAGACAGTAAAGACTGTGCCAGTAAAAATGTTTTCCTTGAAATATGTAAAAAATGACTCTGGACATAATTATCAGTGTAGTATAAACCTTAAGGAATACACCTAAGACTGTGGAGTTAAGAAGGGGATAGTATCGGACTTCATGGACCTCCCTTGGACCTTCTTTTCTTGCAAATGATATACAGGGACTTGTCTATTAAATGTGTATTGTTTATGTTTTACTGTATATTATTTGATAAGAAAAGGTCACGTGAAATTATTCACAGCCTTTATAGAATTAAATTGGAATGCGTATTGCATGTCTGTTTGGTCTCCCTATATAATCCAGCAGCAGCATTGATGATAAAACCTTGGGGAACGAGAAGGTGGACAGTCATACCTGCTTGCTGTAGGTGGATCCGCCAGCCTTATTGATCACTTCTACATAGCTCTTCATAAGAAGCTTCTTCTTTCTGCATTTGATGAACTGTTCAAACCCCACTTTGTGTTCAGCGTGATGTATGATGGTGCCCTGTACGCAGAGATGGGCAGTATTTCAATTACTTGTATTTAAAATACATATTTCAACTGCTTTGAGTATTTTGTAATTTGTATTTGATAGGGCCGATAAAAAATCTAACGTAATTTGTATCAAAATACTTTAGAGTAGAGTAATTTTGTATTTAAAATACTCAAAATACTTTCTCCATTGTGAAGACAGAAGGAGATTTTTTTTCTGTCAGATTCTACCACTAGACCATCTGATCTGCCTCTGAATGTCATTGTCGAATCAGGCAACAGTCAGGCAAAAGTGGTGCTTCAAATGACCCCACCTGTCTTGATCCTTGTCAATTTATCTTCATTAGTACGCCGACTTAAAGGAGGTTCTTTCAAAGAGAGAATCGAGTTGTTGCACCGAACGTTAGCCATCTTGACAGAATGTATTACGGCACACTTTACGAAGTACTCTGCAATACAGTGCACTGCAATACAGTGCACTTACATATGTAGTTTGTTCTGTCGCTGATTAGTGTTGTCTCAAATGGAACACTGAGAGACACAAATGTGGGAGCCTTTAACCGTAAATCTGTGCTCCGGCCACCTGGAAATGTACATCTGTAAATGTACATCTGTAAATGTACATCTTTTAGCGTTTTCTCGCTTAGATTTTTTAAAAGTTACAGAGAAATAGACACTGTACTATCAGATAACACAGTTATTGTAACCAGCAATAATGGTTGAAGTGATTTGCGAAGCGTCAGTCAGCCAACTTTCCAAACTGAAAAGCCTCCTCCTCTTCCACTACGTAGCCAAGATGGCGCACGTTTAGAGTGAGTAGTGTCCATTATTTCACACTGCATTTTTTGACCGTTTGCATTGCGCCATCCAGGTACTTTCAGTGCCCTGAATTCTGCTGGTTCTGTCAGTGTGAACACCCTAAGCACTGAAAGTCAGTGTTTGAAGTGTGCAAGTGTGCGGTGATAAGCACGGCCCGTATGACGTCCTTATACACAATTACGTATGACAAAGCATGTTGGGGCGAGCCCTCCCGGAAGCCATAGAGATTGCATTGAGATCCCTGTTTAGTGAAAACATGAGTCACACAGCTGCTGCCTGCAAATATATATATATACATAATCAATCAAGTTGTTATCTTTTAATAGCTTTGCTTACACTGATATTCTGTGACTGTTTTTCCTTTTTGTGGGGTTCCCCAGAGCTTTGTGTACATTATATAGCCCAAACCTGAATGCTCTGCTATACCAAACTGTGAGAAAACGGAAAATCCAGAAAAAGTATTTCCTATATTTTAAATACAAAATACATGTATTGTATTTTGTTACATTTTCTGGCACCAGTATTTTGTATTTTATTTTGATACATTTATTTGAGGGGTATTTTGTATTTTGTATCAAAATACATTTTGATGTATTTTTGCCCATCTCTGCCTGTACGCCTTCATTCAGACAACAGTGGACAGGAATCATATTGGGATAACTGGAGAAGATCCAAGTGTGAAAGAATTGCAAGCAAAACTGCCAAACTAGGCTAAGTTTATTTGTTTTAAACACCAGTCTGGTTATGTAACACTTAAACTTCCAAGCCTTTTCACATTCTCAGTGTATTTAAAGGTCAGATGAGGGCATGTGTGTGGTGCTCTCCTACTGTCTGATACATAATGTGAACAAAGTGTGCAACATAATGTAAACAGGTTTTTAGTGATTAATAAAATTAAAGATAACGGTAAAAGTGAATTCATTGTTGGTTTTCCTTTTGTATAATGTATACATTTCAGGTATTTTTATCTTTTGTTGAGAGGGTTTAAATTTATATTATAGGCCTATTAGGCACATGTCAGATGGTCGCCAAAAATCTCTTATAGTAATTCTCAACAAAGGCTGGGTGGAATAGACAAGATAGCCATTTTGACACTGTGGGGTAATAGTCTAGATAGTGTTCAAAAACCCTGTTTAGTGTTGTGTTCACTCAACAGAGAGCTGATTCAACCTTTTATAGTGTTAAACACTGTACAGAGTTTTATTTGAAATCTTCAGGGGATGGTTACACTCACTAAGAGTTAAAAAACACTGTGGTGAATTATGTCTTTAACACTACTGGAGTCAATCTACCAATACTGTGCTAGAGTAAAAATGCTTACACTGAGGAGAAACAGTTCAGTAATCTCCAAATAAGATGATTTATTTCTGATGAGACCAAGAAAAGACAAACATTTCTTCTGGGTACTATTCATTTGTGACTTAGTTTATTCATTCAGTGCAAAGGAATGTCTATAAAAATATATTCAGTAGATACAGTTATACAAAATAATAAAAACAATAATCAAAATATTAGAAAAATAAGAAGGGTGTTATGTATAGCATCCTAAATAAATGGTGTAGTTATGTCTAACACAGAATCTCATTCAAGTATGTCACTAATCATGTTACACCATGCTGGTTATCAAATCAGGTCAAATCAATTTATTTTTCCACAAAGCATCCAGTTACAGAGATAGATTGTATTTCAGAGATTGAATTGGTTATTTTTTTTAAAGGAGTGCGCTTGAATGTAATGAATGTAGTTACAACAGACCCTTTGGTTTGCATAGTAACCACAAAGCATGGCCTGTCTCTGTCCATATGACACCATCCTAGCTATCAAACCAGGTACAAAGAGACTGAAGAAATCCATGTGTTCAAAGTATCCACTTAGATTAAGATAGTATTTCAGGGATTCAAAACTAAATGGACCTTTGCAAGTAGTGTTCTTGAACATAAGTGAGTAATTCATATAGTAACCATGAAGAATGACCTTGAGTTCTATTTATTCCACATATACTGTATAGTGGACCCAGCTCAATATGGAGGGGAACATCCACTCAACCACTCCATAACAACCGGTCCATAATAACTGGATGAACAGGGCGTGTGGGGAATTTCCTTACACTGGTACACCATGCCCATGACTTAAATAATCCCAGTTGGTTTAAACCCACTAGTCTTTGAATAATCTCACTCACAAAGTTCATAAGCCCTAAATGAGGAGGTTTTTATGTTTTCCTTTGTGTTGAACTGCAAATAAACTGTCCAGTCTTTAATCAGTTTGGCTTCTTCATGGAAAAAGATCTCAGGAATGGATTTAGTTGTAATGGGCATGGGAGTACAGCTCTCACACGCTGTGGTGAAGAGTCTGACTTCCCTGGCTGCTCGCTGATCCTGGCTCTGATCAGCTTCTTGAATTTGCACGTGACCAACAAGGAGGTATGTTCCTGTTTTGGGAACGCTGAAGACTTGATACAAATCCTTATCCCCTTTTGCTATGAAACAATAAAAACAAATATATTTGTTTGTTTTTCCTTTGCAAACAGGATCTGTCACAGATGCTTGAGACATTCATTCTATAATAACAATACCAATAGCAATAGCAATGATGATGATGATAATAATAATAATAACAATAATGCATTTGACTATTAAATGATAGTTACCAGTGATATTAAATGGCTTGCTGGTTGTTCTTTTGGCACAAGTTGTCAAGTTAACCTAAGGATAAAAATAAACATCAGACTATAACATCAGCCATTTTATTATTTTATTCATTCCAAGATCGTAACCAGTGCATTTGGAACCTGTTGTTTTTAACAGACCCTAATGCTATTGTGTGGTTGAAGGAGCAAACATGTTTACAGCCACTTATTGCAAGAGCTGAAGACACCAGTTTCATACTCTACTAGATACACTGTAATCCTCCCCATAAGCATTCATACCTGTGGACAGAAGGTGTGAAATCCGATCAGAAGAGCTGCCACCACCACTGACACCGTCACCACCACCACCCCAATGGCCAGGGCCCACTTGCAAAAGCACTGCATGGGGTTTCTGGCAGCTGAAGACCCAGCTGAGTTATTCTGAGGAGGAGCACAGTGATCCACTGAGTTGGCAATGAACACCTGGGTCTCCATCATGTTCAGTCAGAATGCACTGGATGAGCCTGGGAAAGCCCTTTTTATAGATGGCTTGCCTCTCTGCCCACACACTGAAACTCCATGCCAGCAGCAGAGGATATCAATTTGTGCTGTGCAAGGTCATAGAACAAGACACTGCATGCCAAGCATTTGTAGAGATGATGACAGTGTTCTTTTTTTATCTAGCAGTTTGACTTTAAAGGAAGCCCTACCTGCATTTCTTAATTCTGTTTATTCTTTTGCTTAATATAGACTTGGGCTTATCTCCAACATGCTGACTCCCACGTGCTATGGAAAACACCGCAAACAATAGCTTATAACAACAGCAGTAGATATACATCAGAAATATGTCATGAAAGTATTATTACATACATTATTTGACATGTGGAATTAACAATGCACAATAAGAGTAGGAAGACTGACTGTCTTTGTCTCTCCAAACATTCCTGAATCATTGGTTGTGGAGCCTGGTAAAGCAATATTCGAGATTTCATGCATGAACTGTTTTCACTCTAATTCCTTTATTGTAATGCTAGAGAAGGGAAAACAGGGCAGGAGGCAGCAAAATCAGTGCACTAACAAACCCTCTCCTCCATTTTGTTTGAATCCATGACAGATTATTTCAAATCAGCTGGAATAATATAGGTGGCAGAAAGATTAAGTTAGAGGGTCAGTCATTTTTTGTTTGAAAAGTAAGCACTGACAAAAAAAGTAACTAACTTAACAAACTTACTAAGGTCTTTGATTTATGGAAAAATGCGTGCGTGCACATATAGTTCAAGTTGGATGAGGTTGTAGGAGAGATTTCCAACAATTCTTCATTCACTCCTATGCCAAGTTAAGTGTCTTGAAACTAGAAACATAAACAACAGTCTCTGATCCCTGAGAGTGCCTGATAAGCAGTCATAGAAAGTGAGACGGAAGAACAACAGTTAAATTGCAGGAAGGGAAATTCTTTTCCCTGCTAGGGGTTGGTTATGTCATGAGTGAAACGCTTTCTGTTTTTGAATACTAGCCCTGCCCACTTCACACCCACACAGGGCTTTCCTAAGTGGACCAGTGCCAGATATTGTCTGGAATACTCTCAATCTCATGACGCCAGACAGTTTCTCTTTCATTGCTTTTATTGCACCATGTATTGCTACAACTATCATGAGCACAAAGAAGGCAGGAGAAGGGGGAACACAATGGGGAGGACGTGTCACGCTTCAAGACCAGACTTGTGAAAATAATTTGTGTAGGGCAAGTTTAAAGGACAGCTGCTGTTTGAAACATAATTTATGTAGGGTTTTTAAATGTATGTGCTGTGTGGAGGTTTTTGTTTGAAGAAGAATTTCTTGTGTACTAATGTACGGCTTGGACGTTAGCTGGATGTATAGTGTCTTTTAACTTTGGGCTTCACTTGGACAAACAATAAAAACACCTCTGGTGTTGAGTCACTTTTATATTATGATGGACCTGACCCTGACTCCTGATGTTTATCTGAAGTGATTGACCATTGTTTTCCTTTCTACCACTGGGTCCACCATTTGCCTCCGGCTTCCCCCTCACTCTCTCATGCCCCCTCTCTTCTTCCCTTTTCCTGGGCTCGTGGGGGCACACCTAACCACACTTTAGGGATGAAATGTATTTGGTAAATAGAAGATGCCAGCATATTGGTGTTTGGTATCATTTGAATGGCCTGAGTGCGAGGAGTACAGGGGTCTCAGTTGCAGAACAACCGAGTCAAGGTATTCCAGAAACATGGAAATCTTGGTCTTCCCTCCACAGGGACACTCCCGCTACTTCCTGCCACTGTGATATGGAAATACCCCAGATGCCTAAAAGGTCCTCAAATATGAAGGTAGCTTCCCTGTGCAAATTCCTATTTTGCAGGTAATTCAAGACTGTCTTGTTCTGGCTGGGTAGTTAAAGGAAGTTAAAAATGAAACTTTGAGAGTTTCTGTATGCAGGACTCCCACACACATTTCCATGTGGGTGCCAGGTAGACTATGCTAGATCCTTAACTAGCTTTCTATTTGTATCGCTGTTTAATAGTATTAAAGCTTCATGTTTTATTCTTGGCTTAGCCTAATCATTGTGTTCTAGGACTTCTTTGTTTTTTTACTGTATTTGCTCATTCAATAAATTGTTTTAATTATCATTTTGGTCAATTCTAGCCATTAGGGTATCAAAAATATATAAAAATAAATAGGAATACAGATAAATAATAATAATGATAAAAAATAAATAATACAATAATAGCAGAGTCCCCAAATTGGTGGTGGCGGGGGGGGGGGGATTATAATAATACAAATAAATTCTATCAGTGGTGATTTAATATTAAATAATTTATCATTAAATAGATATCTTAGGCCATCTGAGCAGTCTCATCAGGGCACCGGGTAAGACAAACACGTGTTGACCTTTAGCCACAAGTTTGGTCTCTCTAGGCCACTCTACTTTATCTAGTATATATGCTCAGACTGTATGAATCAGTTACTCATTAGTGGCAGGGAGACACCGAACCAGCATTGAAGAACTAGGGCAGACGAAGGCCAATGGTCAACTAGAACATGCATTCTGCGCCTGCGTTTCACGCCACTCTCACTCACCACAGACGGTTTCGTCATATAGCTACTTCTAGTCGTGAATATGTCTGATAAGAAGTTTCAAACGTCACTGCCATTGACAGGCCTTGGTCTGTTGGTTGTGCAAGAAGAATCCACACTAAATGGATACCACAGTGAAAGGTCAAGGGGCTTTCCCGAACATGTGCTAAAAAAAAAAAAATTTGCTTGGCTCAGCTCTGCGTGTTGACGGAACTTATCAGTCCAATCATCCAGAGTTGAATAGTCAATCAGAGTGATCTCTTTCATCGACAGGCTCCACTGCCGATTCAACATGTTTAATTATAGTGAATCACAGGCTTAAATTGGCAAACCCAGCGCAGTCAGTACACACTTGCATGTCAAGGGGAGACACCATCATCAAGAAGGCCCAGCAGAGGATGTACTTCCTGCGCCAGCTTAGGAAGTACAACCTGCCTCAGGATCTGCTGATCATGTTCTACACCGCAGTCATAGAGTCTGTTCTGTGCACTTCAATCACTGTCTGGTTTGGATCGGCCACCATACTGGACAAGAACAGACTCCAACGGACAGTAAGGTCTGCAGAAAAGATCATCGGTGCCAACCTGCCCACCATCCAAGACCTGTACACCTCCAGAGTCAGGAAACGGGCAGGAAAAATCACTGCAGACCCCTCACACTCAGGACACAAATTATTCAAACTCCTCCCCTCTGGTAGACGCTACAGATCACTGTTCGCCAAAACCTCCAGACACAAAAACAGTTTCTTCCCCCTCGCCGTCTCACTACTGAACAACTAACCCACTGTAGCATATATATTTATATTTATATATTTATCCCTGCACTTCTCGCACTCTCCACTTCTTCTTTGCACTACTGTTGTGCAACATTTCACAGCTACTGTATATAGCCATTCCGCCTTGTACATACTTTCTTAAACTCCTTAGTCCATTGCACTGTTTGTTTGTTTGTATTGTATTGTATTGTATTGTATTGTATTGTGTTGTATATTTTGTGTAAGCACACTGAGAGTCACTTTACCAAGTCAAATTCCTTGTTTGTGCAAACTTACTTGGCCAATAAAACCTGATTCTGACACGCTTACAGAGAAAATGGGAGGGGAAGAGAGAGATGGAGTTTCGGTGTCAAGCAAACATTTTTTATATATATTTCCATGACCGTGGGCCCGAGACCCCGTCTCTCTTTACTTCTGGCTTGATTACAGTCAACTGAAAGACAACAATGGGCACAAATGAATGGGCACAAATAGTCTCTCTGGCTCAACCTGGCAAACTCAATTACGGTGGTAGTATAATTGCTGTATCAAAGCAATATTACATTCCTGTTCATGGGTTTGGTAAAGGGTATCCTCACGGTTGTGATTACATGTGGCACAGACTTGTTTATTCTACTTTCATCATACTGCAGTTCAATGGCTGCATGGCAGACGGAAAATTGTTAAGCTGCCAAAATGGGAATTCAACAGAAAATGTGGTAGGCCTAAAACTGAAACAGACATGTGAATAGACTTGAATTGTTTTTTTTTTAACCATTTTAGCGTTCAAGCATTTTCAGGTGAAAATGATCACAACTTCTCTTGTACGTTAACTTAGTTGTAGGCTGAACCATCAAAATCCATAAAAGATAGGATACTCATCATCAGTAAAAATAGGGTAAAGGACAAATTCATTGTCAGAGAAGCTGCGATTATTTTCACCTGAAGATGCTCAAAAAGTGCATGTTTAAATGCTAAAATTGTAAAATACCTTTCCCTTCCCATTTCAAAGTTTGTAATATACAAATTAAAATCATCATCATATAATATCTAAAATCAAAGGCTCCTATAGCACTAGAGAGGGTTCCACACATCACTTTGGACCTAGTTTGCTGAAAACATCGCAGCACATACCTAGACCAAGAACAGGGTTGTCTGCATTCTGTGCTTTTTATAACGTTTTTTTACACGGTTTTATAAACTTCCTGTGTACCTCTAAATAGGTTTGCCACAAAATATAGTGCTTTTACGTCTGCTGATTTTGCCTGTTGGGTCAGACAGTTAAACATTATGTGATTATGTGGTTTGTAATGTACTTATTAGACTTTGTTGTGGTTTCTCTCTGTGTGCTGTGTTTCATGTGTGTGTGTGCATGTGTGTGTGTGGGTGTATGACAGAGAACCCACAACAGGTGTTCCTAATTAATGCCAACTTCACTGACAATTGTGTATGAGTGGATCAATGTCTGACTGATGAATACCGCAGGATGGCTGTGGAATGGATCCCCCGGACGCTTGGATGACTGTGCAACACGCCTGGCATAAAAGATATCCGATTGGTCCAGAGATCCGATTGCTCAACGCGCCTTGATGCAACGGAAGTTGTTGGGACGCTGCCGCTTATTGTTTGCAGGTGAGATCTTGCGGTGCTGGAGGCCTTTTTCCACACACTGTGACAAGACAGTCACAAAGATTTAGTAAGACAAGAGAGGTTCATCAGGTGTATAAAAAGGGAATGCAAAGCTCTGTAAAATCAGTATAGTCTCAAGACATGTTTAGGTTTATGCTGTTGGTATTGTACTGGCATAATAAACCTTGTTTGCACCACACTCTGCCTTACTTCTGAAGTTTTTTGAAGATTTTTCCTGAACGCCAAGAACAAAGAGTTTTATCCAGATCTGAAAAGAAGAGATTTTACTCTATAAAAAAACCTACAAATCAGCCACGACATTACCAAGATAAGATTACCATTTGGAGTTTACAGTGACCATATGTTGGGGGTCCCGGCGGCAGGATACTGTAATTACTTACATTTTGTTTTATCATGTTTACATGAGGTTTGTTTACTCCCACATGGTCACCATAATGCCACCCAGAGTCAAATGCTCATGCTTGTTACTTAATGGGTAGACTACATTTAGGACTTCAGCTATAAATGCAGTTCAAAATTATGATTCACTTGTTTTGGTATTGGGTTTGTCTATCTGGACCTGATATGTAGTGCTAGAGGCCTAGAAAGCAAGATATATACAACCTCTGTTAAAATATGCCACTATTTTTACATTGATATGGCATACCACTTGATTCTGAGTGGGTTTTTCTTCAACCAATAATGGCATAAAAAAGAGGACATTACATGATCTGTTGTGCTAAATATACGTACACTGGGCAGACATGTCGGAACATTTTAATGAGCAGCATTTGCAACAAAAGCCTGCAGTGCAACAAGCAGCAGTTGGTGTGGGTTTTTAGATAATTACTGTGATTGACTATGTAGTAATTTAAGGAAAGGTTTACATTCAATGTGCCTTGCCACCCCTATTTTCAGTGCCATGCACTGAATTGGATGTATGTCTTCCACTTGTGTATCACAGTAGCATGCCAGGTTTTGTCTAGATGCCTTCACTGTGACCCTTTCCATTGCATAAAACAAGGCCGCTCTAGTGGGTGAAACTGTTTCTGCCCACTGCCAGGAAACATGACAAATATCAATCACGGTCACCTTTTGCTCTGCCCAAACCATTTGATCTGGGGTAGGCTTACTTGATCTCTTTGCTTTGATGCAGAGACATGAAATGGGGACATATAAACAGTGAGTTAAGACTCACTCACCCATTTTTCTTTGCAATACAAAACCTATATAAGGCTAAAAATGTAGGCAACAAAAACTGCTGTCATTCACACTACAGTTTTAGGATATTTAAAATGGTGGGTTACATCCTGATAGTTACAGCAAGAATGGAGGCTGAGAAAAACGTCTCTAGAATAAGCACTGAAATCATAACAACAAACTTAACTGACCATAAACACAGGTAGGAATTCCGTTCAACAAGCTTTGTCATGACACTGGTTCATTTAAACGACTGGCCCGTAGGCTATATATGGCATGGTTTGTTTTTATGAAACAACAGGATATAATTGCGCATCGATTGGATATCGTTATCTTTAGTTTCGAAGCCTATCATACATTATAAATATGTAAAAAGGCAGGGATGGGCTATGTATAGTCAGACAGATGTGGCCCACACATTCTATGTATCAAATACGCAATAATGTACTAAATTATAAAATAAAGACGCTATTTGTATGGGCCTGTAGGCACACTGACAATGTTCCGTAGTAGCACGTCACCTTGTTCTTTCAAACGAAGATCTACCTGTCGCGGTGACGTAAAACAACAACATGCTTGAATACACTTTCACTTTCACCTTAATGCAATATATTTAGCTAAAAGAGTAATGTCAAGCCTATTAGCGTGAGTGAGTGGGAGGGAGGCACAGAGAGAGAGGAATTGAGAAAGATTTAGAGAGAGGGAGAGAGGAAGGGAAAGGTACAAATACAGACGGAAAAATAAAGTGAGAGAAGTAGTGGGCGGGAGAAACGGAGATAGTAGACTACAAAGGGAAGGAGAGTAGAAAGAGAAAACTGATACTGCAGGGATAGGCCTACTGCAACTTTCACTGTGAATTTTCTGACAGCATTATGGCAACTGGTAGACTACCGGTCTCAAAAAATCATAAAGAATATAGTCTACTACATGCACCAGAAATGACACAAGACAGCAATTTATTTCGACAATAGTCAAAAGGTTTATTTTTTATTCTAAACATCTTTTGAAATATATAGATAGGTTATAAATAGATTGTTTTCTTAATATTAAGTACAAAATATATAATAAAGTAAACACATTGTAACGCATCAAAACACGACCCAGAAAATGTGTGTGTCATGATCATGGAAAGGATTATTTACTGAGACTCTCTTTAACAGACATTTGGTCGACACAGATTTCACCTGAGGCTTGAGAAGGTACTGCGGTTACAAACTATGTGTGCAAAAGGTAAAAGATGGCACACCGAAACGAATATCAAAGAATAACAGTATCAAACATCTCCAGAAACGTTTTTGATGTGATGAATTTAGTATTCTTCTTCCTCCTCTTCTTCTTCTGCTTTCAAAAAAGTACATTCACCAGTACAAAAGTACATTCTTTAGTAGCCTACTTTGTCTTCTTTTAAAAAGTACATTCATTAAAAAAAAGGTGCATTTTCTTACAAAAAATATGTGCATATATGCCAGGTGTACCTTTATTACCCCTCTATATACTGGTAAATATGAAAGGGAAAGATAAAATACCACACTGTGTATTAGTATAAGAGTATGCCATGTAACATCCCCTATATTAGCCTTTTGTTCTTTAAAACGTCCATGCAACAGCTGAACGAAGATGTTACCTCCATATAGGGGGTCAACACACTCTTCAAAGGTCACTTGAATGTGATGCAGCTTGTAAGTAGTATGGTTGCTCATATCTTAACCATTGCAACAAACAGTATACCAGAGGAATAACAGGACTGACAAATATTTTCAGTTGTAACATTAGCATTATGTTCTTGTTTTGATTGGCATGTGTTCTGGTACCACTGAAAAAAGCACCAGTGGGAATCAGCAGATGCCGTAATCAAAAAATACCACTCAGGAGTTCACTGGTGGCCAAAATACTCATGGCACTGTCTCCTTATTTGCCAGTGGACTAGATTTCATCCTTCTTCCCTTCAAGTCGCAATATTTGGAAGGTCCGACAAGCAAACACTACCAAGCATGAAGTGAAGGCCCAGACAGAGTGCCCCGACATATTGGCATGAAGGCTCAATGCAGTCGACGTAAACAGATATGCGTTCGTTTTCGTCCAAGTTGAGGATCCTGCTCTGCCAAGTGGTCTTGTCAGTGGTATTAAAGGGGATCAAAGCCAGGACTTTCTTCTGTTCACTGATCACTGTTATGTTGAAGGCGGAGGCAATAGGGTTCATGTCCTCATCAGGATCTTCAATGTATGGGTAGAGAATGTATGGTCCACGACAGATAATGGTGATGACAGTCTTGTTTTCCACTTTAAGGTTAGGGATCTCTCTGGGCACTGTGCGGAACTCCAGAAGAACCAGGTTGGAATTGCTTGCGTCTGGTTTGGTAACTGTGCATAAAGACAACATTGAGAGTTTGAGATGCTTATCAATTCAAATTAAATTTAAATGTATTTAAGGAAATCAGCGTTAATAACAACAGTAGCAAGCTTTGTCCAGACCCCCTGGACAAAGTCTTATTTAAATAATGGACACTTCTGTCATATCATGCTATACTATGCATTTGTATGTATTGTGTGCTTATTCATTTCCACATGGCCAGTGCTCTGACAGTATTGTCGTATACAAACATGCGTAAAGCGTGTTTGAATTTAAATTTGATGGTGACTACCTTTACAAGTGCATACACTTTACACCTGACCTGTTCAGGTCACGCAATAGCCAGATATGAAGTAAAGAGTAACTGATGTGTTTAGTAACTTCTCTACCTGTCATAGACAACTACAATCAGAGACAAATGTGTCAGGTATGTTAATATGAAAAAGTCAGAGGTATCCAATGGCAAGTGGACGTACCTCCTTTGTTTTCCAGTCGGAGTAATATAGTGTTAGTCGACTCAGTTGGTTCCTGTGGGAAAGGAACAATTACTGTTTAGTTACAATTAATCAAAATCCACGTTTTTTTATGAATGGCTATGCATTAGGCTTCACACACTCACACACTCACACACACTGAATATCTCAGCAAGTATTCACAGCTTTGTGTATTTCTCCAATACATGCTGCCTTGAGGCCTGAATAGTAAGGCCATCAGGAGTAATACTGGATGGTTCCATGATCAAAGCAATGACAACATGTATGCTAAAGAATTTGTACTCTGATTGCCCATTTTAGAAATATATAGGCTCCATGTTATTGTGGACATGCTGCTAAGAGTTTACGACCAGTAAAACTACCTCTTCAGTATATAGGCCTATGTAGCTATTATGAGGCAATAAATGATATATTTATTAAGTGATTATAAACTATGTACATTGCCATACTAGTCTGACTTTTTGGTGGTGATTTCACAAGGGGATAAACGGCTTGCTATGCACCGCTCTCTACTGGCGAGACCACGAGTGCCCTTCCAGAGCGCCCACGCACAGATGAGCGGAACCTTGTACGAGAGTCAACATTATTATCTAAAGCTTAAGTGGATGTAGAAGTCAGTTCAATTTGAAATCAAATCGTAATTATTCCCGGAGTATTCAATTAAGCTCGTACTGTTAGCCTACCTAAATAGGCAACCGGTTTGTTAACATGACAAAAAAAAAATCTGGCTGAAGAAGTCTAACAGTTGGGCTACCTGAAAGAAATAAGCTACGCCTAACAATAATGGGTGATGTGCCAAGAAAACTTAAAATAAACGTCCATGAAATAGTATAATAGCCTAAATTTAACATTTGCGCCATATGACGAAACTCTCCACTTGGTTAAGTTAGTTGAAGTTGGCATACCTCAGCGCTGAATCTTAAGTTGGTGAAGATCAAGGTCAGACAAGTCGAAATCAGGAAGGTGTGAACTGTCAATACCATCAATGTAATGTAACGCCACCTGCGCTTAGCTTCATTAATCGCTCCGCTGCTCCTCATCTCGACGACTGTGTTTTGTCTGCTCATCCTGTAGTAATGAGTTCAGGTTTTGAGTGCACGCATTTTAAGCAGTCCACGAGTAGAATCAGAGGTGTGGGTGGATCGAAAGGGTGAAAAATACCCATCGGTAGTGATATATAGACAGAGTGCATTCAACTTTGTTTCCCACATGCCAGAGTCGTGTGCACAGACAGAGCGCAGAAATAATTTTACACTCCGTTTTCTGTCACACCTGAGAGTTAACAGAATCGTCAGATTTTAGCGCGTCCATCATTTGTACCATTACAGCCCCATTACAACATTAAAAGACACGAGTGGAAACAATACATTCTGTGTTGAACGTGCACCCAGAACCACATATAGTCGACATATTTAGCAGCAGGTCAAAATATGTCTCCTATAACTGCATTTTGTCCAGTGGCCCCTGTTGAACTAGGATCAACCCTGATCCCCAGTGTCCATATCATGATCGGACACAAGGTCCCAGCAGGACTTTTGCTTGGAAGATCCTGGTGGTCTCGGAATAGAGGCCTGCTCGGGATGTATTTGTCACTCCTGCTGGCGCAAATATTTCCCGCTCCTGCGAAAATATGTACTTTGACCGCCAACAAAATCCCGCTTGTGCACGTTTACCTGGGATGGAGTTTTCAGTCCATGAAGATATGCCATGTGTAAAAACAGCCAACCTTGCACCTGTTTATGTAAAACATTAATTAATTATTATTATTATTTGCAAAAAAAAACACGAATAACATTCTGTACTTTTATTTCATTTTATACATATATGTATATTTTGTCATTTCTTTCTCCCGCACAAAGTTTAATCAGTATTTTCCTGCCCACACCCGCACTCTTTTGCGCTGGGTCCGCGGTAATCCCGCGGAATTGGAGTTCTGTATACTGTGAGGTTGGTGACTGGCTCTCCCATTTTGTGGCTGGGAGGAGAACACGCAGCAAATGCAGTCTTTTCACTTGCAAAGGTTTCAATCATGCTTAGAACCTCAGCCATTTACAGAATATATATATTTTGTATTAATGAGGCTATTCTTATCATTGCAATATTCACTGTTTAACAATTGGATCAGTGGGACTGCACCTTCTATTAAGGTTTTTATTTTAGTAAGCCATCACACTTTCACAAGAGCATAAACAAGATGCAATAGAAGATCAAAACAACACTTAGAAGCAAGCAATCAGAAGGTGCAACAGTGATCTGAATACAAACAAATAGGGGCATAATCTCTCACAACAACTCAGAACAAGAGCAGCAAGTCATAAACGAAAAACATGCCTGACTCAATCTGCAACAAAAAATTCTCTGACAATTCATTTGCTGACTCCCTTTCCAGACCTGCTGTGGGCGAAGATAACGCTGAAAAAATGGAGTTAGTGGTCTTCTGTGAAAAAGAAAGTCTCTAAAAGAAAAACAAAGAAGTTTTCCTTGAAAAAGGCAGAACCTTCCATGAGCGTGGCATACAGTATTTTATGCTGACACCGAGCAAGGTGCCTGTAGGTGTTTGATCCCTCACATCAACTGAAGAGCAAAAAAATCCCCAGTGAGCTTGCAGGTTCACTAAAGGTCAACAGTGGGGTTGCAGGAGGCCGAGACACAATGCTCATAAAGAGGAGTGCATCTGTAAGCAAAATGTCAATGACTCTACATATTCAATGTTAGCTTCTCTTTTGTCTATAGTGCACAGCCCACTAACTACACCAAAAGCAATAATGTAAGTATGGCAAAATGCATTTTACCACTCTCACTCCATATGCAAAATCAGTGCATGAGTGCAGTGTCACAGAGCACTTACATCACCATGTCCATGTCATCACCAGCTTCTGGCCACCATGTCCATGTCATCACCAGCTTGGGTTCCTCTGCCGTGCCGCATACGCTCCTTCACCTGTCACCTCACATGACTTGTCATTCAAATCTGGAACCAAATGGCGGTGGCACGAAACCACTGTGAAAGAAGACACTCACAATAAGAAACACACACACACACACACACACACACACACACACACACACACACACGATAATGATACAGACCCTCAATGCCACTTTCATATTCCAGTATGTTGCCATGTGTCTCTGGACATCAAATGACAGACATAAGAGGATTAAAGTACACCTTGGACAGAATATGCTGCAGGTTGTGTGGCCCCTTGAGTTTCACCCAGAAAAACTGAGACCATATTTGGAGTTTCTATTGGACCACTCTCTGTTGTATCACAGGTATAACACAACATCACTACTGTCAATTACTGGGAAGTCCCAGACACTGCTTTTCACACTTTTTTTTTTAAAGCATCAAAAACAGCAGAGAGATGGATATCTCCATTTTGGGTCGTGTTTTGTCTCTTTCTTTTCCACGACAGGGTATAAGGCATCAACTTTAAAGAAGTGGTAGACATAAATAAAAAGACATTTTATTATCACTTATTTATATCACACTCTCTACAGTGACAGTGAGGCACGATCACATTTTAAAGGCTTTCTCCACTTACTGTTTGACTTCTCTTCTTTCTATAATGTAATTAACTCTGTTTGGAGGTATTATTACATGATGACAAAAGTGGAAGGCAATGTGGTTACTGTTATGTTATATGCATAAATATTGATTATGGGAACTACTGTTAGTAAAAGTTATAGGAACTACTTTTCTGTTATGTGTATGATACCATTGATGTAGTACTGAGCGGCGCATTGAACACTGAACTAGAGCAGAAAGTTCATGCTTGTAACGTGACTAAGAAAATCCAGTAAAGGCATTGTTAACTTTACTCCGGTGTTTATTTAATGTATGTTGTGAAAGTGCAAATACACAACAGTTACAGGTCAGTGTGTAGCCTCAGACTCCTCTGAGAAAACAGACTGAATCTTCTCCATTAGTCATTCATCACTATGGGAAAGACCCAAGAACACAGTGACAATGTGCGACGGAAAGTTGTGGAGCTGCACAAATCAAGAAATGGACACAAGAAAATCTGTAAAGAGTTGAACATACCCATTTCCACTATCATGGAAATAATTAAGAAGTTTAAAGCAACAGGAGATGTTAAGAATCAGCCTGGAAGAGGACGTGTGTGTACATTGACCCCACGCACCGTGAGGAGGATGGTTCGACTGGCAAAAGAATCTCCAAGGATCACAGCTGGAGAATTGTAGAGGTGAGTTGAGTCTTGAGTTGCCAGAAAAAGTCAATCAACTACAAACTAAAGCGCCTACAGTTTGCCAAATGTAAGTCAGACTTTCAATGGGGCCGAGTTATATGGTCAGATGAGACCAAAATAAAGCTTTTTGGCAACAAACATCAAAGGTGGGTTTGGCGTAGACAGAAAGATAGCCATACAGAAAAGACCCCCATAGCCAATGTGAAGAATGGTGGCAGATCTTTGATGTTGTGGGGCTGTTTTTCTTCCAAAGGCCCTGGACATCTTGTTAGGATACATGGTATCATGGACTCCATCAAATACCAGCAGATATTAAATGAAAACCTAACAGCCCCCTCCAGTAAGCTTAAAATGGGCTGTGGTTGGACCTTCCAGCAGGTCAATGATCCGAAGCACACCTCAAAATCAACACAAAAATGGTTCACTGACCGCAGAATAAAGGTTTTGCCATGGCCATCACAGTCCCCCGACCTAAACCCCATAGAAAATCTGTGGGATGAGCTGAAGCCGAGTCTACAAACGTTGACCTCAGAATCTGAAGGATCTGGAGAGATACTGCATGTAGGAATGGTCTCAGATCCCGTGCCATGTGTTCACCAACCTTATCACGCATTATAGGAGAAGACTCAGAGCTGTTATCTTGGCAAAGGGAGGCTGCACAAAACATTAAATTAAGAGGTGCCAATAACTGTGGCACACATGTTTTGGGAAAAAAAATATTTATTTAATGTCAACAGTTTTTTTTTCTTTCAATAGTTTTACTTCAATGAAAAGGTAAGATTTTTGTGAATATTTTGAGTGAAAGACCAAGAGGATAAACAGCAAAGACATATTTTTTTATAGCCTGTTTTGCTCATATTCACTAGGGGTGCCAATAATTGTGGAGGGCACTGTATTTTGGCAGAAGTTCTTTGGTCAGAAAGAGGCAAACTCTTCACCTTTCACTTACCTAGGCATGAAGAAACTGATTAGAATGTACAGTATAGCACTGGAGGCCTATGCGACAATCCATTCCCATCCTATTACACTCAAAAAGGCATTCAGCTATCTGCACAGTGTTGTGTTCAACCTTTATGAATCTTTATCCATTCATGTAATACATATTTGGATATGACTATGTTTGTATGAGAATATAAAACAAAATAGATATTTGATTATACGCAGATCTATAAGTCTGTGTAATAGATCAAGTGCCTTAAACTAAGTAATGATAAGTAGCCTATCACTTGACAGATATTCTATGCTGAATACTTAAATGGAATGAACTGTGGTTTAATGTGACTGCACCACAGTCACAAAGATGTTTAGAAGATGAGACAAGATGAGGTTTGAGGTGTAGGTAGTCCCCGTTTCCACTGATAACCTCACAGCGGCAGCTTCCAGCTATCTATCACCATCGTGATCTGACTACAGACATCATAGGAACAGTTTTTAACTTTGACTTTATGCAGATTTTTTCAATGCAGACTTGTATTGTAGGTGTAGGTGTTTTTAAGCATGAGATTAAAGACGAGGTCAAGGAGATAAGGTCAAAAATGCTGTATTTTCCAGCACATCATTAACTGTATGGTAAGGTAGCAAGCTAAGTCGTTTTTATCAATGCTAACTGTGTTGTTAGCGTCTGCAAGCCAAGTCTGTTGGTTGTTAGGTCACTTGCTTTTACACCATTACTCTGTCTCTAACACTTGGATAAATTAAAATCAGACATTTGACATTTACAGACCCCCTGGGTTTTTTTGCACAGGTGGATAGCTTGTTTTATTGAAAAGATCACCAAGACAATGTCATCAAGTCAGCTTGAATGGTGTAGGCCTATGCCAATGAACTCTTTGTGTCTTTTGGATGGATACACAGGACAATTCAGTGACTGAGCAAAGTGGGAATTTGGTAGATGCCACAGTGTGGAAAACTGGATTTCTTTGCAGACATTTTTTTGTTTTTAAAAAGTGTTCCTCAGTCCACAGAGTACAAATGTGTGATTTACAATGCAAGCACAAACCACTTACAATTATTCTACTTTAATTTTTTTTAAGATACATCCCCCCCCCCCCCCCCCCTTTAATCAGACAGGACAGTGAAGAGAGACAGGAAATTAGCTGGAGTGAGATTGGGATCGGGAAATCTGACCAGCAAGTCAGATTCAAACCCGGGTCCCGGTGGGGGTTCAGACCCATTCGTGGTCGGGGATGCCGCCGCTTGCGCCACAGCTCCCCCACAATTACTCTACTTGGTAACATTGAAAGACAGGAACAACTGATTACATCAACTTTGCCCGTTCAACCATGGTTAAGATACTTCTTTCAGGGCTATTCCAACGCTAGCAACTGGATAGTGGATATGATTAGCTGAATCCTGGCTAGATATGTTCCAGGGGCAATTGCTATCTGGGATTTAAAGGAACACTATGCAGTGTTGTGCTCCAGAGTGCAGTACAAACAAAACTGGTGAATTGCACTCAAAGGCAAATGAATGGGGTTGTAAAACTGTGTGCCAAAGCGAGGGTGAGTGGCTGAGGCACTCGCAGACCACTTGGGGTCGTAAACCTGAACTAAAACTGAGATATTTAAAATCTTGTTGAGGTGTATCTATTCTTTTCGCTGGTAGTGGTAGTCTCTGGTAATATGGAGGGGGGTGGGTCAGGGATGCCAGTCAGTTCTGGAGGTATTGTGGGCCTAATTCAATGAAACATCTGATGAAGGAAGGTGCCTGCTTGAAAACCTCTCTGAAATGCTCACAATCATTCTGGTTCTATGGTTGGGCAGTAATGTTGTTGTGTTTAGCACTTGTGGGCGACAAACAGTGCGTGTTGGCCTTTACGGATCCCAGGTTCAACATGTGGCATGTGGTGCGGCTGTCTCCAGTTGTGTGTTGTTGTATCCTGCATCTTGTATTTGACAGTGAGAGGAATGGCCATTGTGGGAAGTCTCCAACCAGTAGCACAAATAATTCAATTCAATTCAATTTTATTTATATAGCGTCATAACAATACAATTGTCTCAAGGTGCTTTACAGAGCCCAGAGCCTGAACCCCCTTAATGCAAGCACAATGGCAACAGGGGCAAGAAAAAACTCCCTGTTAGTCAGGAAGGAATCTTAAGCAGAACCACGGCACATAAGGGGGGACCTTGAGGTTGGCCGGGTGGAGATTGGAAGGGGGGAGGGTTGTGTGGCAGAAGGGGAAGGGAAACAACAAGTGTTGTGCACAGCCTGCATTTGGTAGATGTACATAATATATATACAGACATCCGGTGTTAAATACATGATACAGACCAGTTTAGTGGGTATACACTATACACTAGGGTTACTGTTACAGGGGTAAGGGGGGTAGGGACAGAGAAACATGTCGGTGGTGGCAATAATATATATTGTATATAAATGTTAGCATAGGGTATGGGGTAGAGTAAGTGTACGGCAGTCCGGTGGCGGTGGGTGCAATTTGCAGAGGGTTTCTACAGGTGGATCGGGTGAAGAGACTACAGCAGCGTCCCATAGCGAAAGATAGTGTAGATTAGGAGAGAAAGAAAAGAACAGAGTTTGTGGGTAGAGTTTGGCTGTCCATATGCGTAGATGAGGAGTAGTGGGGGTGAGGAGCAATGTTTCCACATCCATCAGCAATTGGAACATGCTATAAGGGAGAGAGAACATTTTTGTTAATAGACATTTATTAATCTATTCCTGTGTATGAAAAAAAGAATCAAGCTGCTCAGGCAGATTTCCCTTGTCAACCAGATGGGACCTTAGGTGAGAGCAATAAAATGGCAGAATTTAACCACAGGTCTCATTGAGTCATAAACAAAAAAAATACCTTTTCTGACAGACCGCGAAAGACACAACACACTGCAGAAAGAGGCGAAACAAGTCTTTCAAGTCAATTTAGTTTAGGCTACTACATATGAGTGGGAGCTGGGCGGTTTTGATTTACAATGGGTACTGGGAAAGGGTGAAGAACGTCGTCGACCGTCGTTGTTAACTCTTGCATCCATACTCGACCAGGAAATAAAATGATGACACTCGATGGATGCCCAGCCAACTTTTAACTGGTAAACACTAACATGGCGTCGCATCTGTAAACACACCAGAGAACACATGTCGTCATTAGGGAATGTACACCAAAAATCGGCCTCTGAAACTCACAACACAAAACTAAGTAAGAGAAAATAGTTCAAGCCAGGTATCAAGATTAGCCTCACAGGCATCAGTCATTTAGGACAGCAATGTTTCGCGATGGGGAGAGTAGAGCTGTGGTGACAGCTATTGAGGACGCACGCAGCTGAAAACGGGAGGTGGTCAGAGGGTGATCTCATATATGCCGTGTCATCTAAGGGGAAAGTGGAAATTCCACAGCTGCTTGTCAGAGATGTGTGAAGGAGTACCAAACATGATGCTAGCCGGGGGACTCGGCTAACATTACAGCTGTAGACGGGGAAAATGCACGCCTCTTCATAGACCGATTTTCAGTGACAGATACATTTATATATATCACAAATATGTAAAAAGTGCTCGAGAGACTGTTGTTTATAGAGAGCGATACAGAAGCTAAACATGTTACCTGCGAATGGTCATTTACCTGCAATATGTCCCCCCACCCCCTTTATGAGCCGAGGTTCTGCTCTAGTTTTTTTTCTTCTTTTTCTTGCTCATGTCGCCATTGGGCTTGCTCTAGGCCCTGGGCTCTGTAAAACACCTTCAGACAATTTTATTGTTTTTGCGCTATATGAATACAATTGAATTGAATTAACACGTTGCATTTGGACGTGGAATAAAAAACAACACCAAGATCGCCCATCACCAGATGTGAAGGTAAGCTCCCTCTAGTGGGTGCAGAAATAGACCAATCCATAGACCGTGTGTGTGTGTGTGTGTGTATATATATATATATATATCCTCTGAATAGTCATTAATCCACAAGCTACTCGTAAGTGCAGAGAGTCACAACTGTTGTGATGGACAAAATACAACATAATATTTAAATATTTTTATTTGTGAATGATGAAAAGGTCTGTCCAGCCCTTATGTCTCTCAAATCGTCCCTTGCCTCATTCCGCACCACCCACCCCTCCACAAAACATCAGTAGCATACTCACCTGCCATACAACCCACCGGTAAAACCCCAATATATACAGCTCAGCATTTACACCTCACAGCTAAATTAGGGATCTTTTTCTTTTAAATATTATAATCCATGTATAATCCTTACTTTAATAATAGCATTAAATCATCATTGTCATTATTATCTTTCAACAAGTAGTTTTTGTATATGTACAACAATCTGAGTGAGCATGGCCAAGGAGAGAGGACTTTCTCTAACACGTCTGGCGATTCTTGTGTTGGTGCCACATGACTGGTGTGTCCTCACGCCGGGGTCACTGTAGGTCAGGTTAAAGTTGAATTTTGTTCTGTTTGAGATGTACTGCCACACGCACTCACACACACATATACAAACAACACACACACAGCCCGCTCTATTTAACAAACGTCCTGAGTCTTAGTATCATGTTATGGCCATGGGATGACTCGATTCTTGAGAATCCCACTGTGTAGTGTTTGGCACCTGCTTCTGCTTGGGTGAGAAGGATTTTGAGAGAGAGAGAGAGAACAGGAGGAACGACAGTGAGCAGAATCAACAGCAGCACCACGCTGACACCAGCAAAACGTTTCCGAGTTGTCCGTTTTGACCGTCTGCTGGCTGGTGTGGTTGGTCTCCATGGTAACAGACAGCATGGCGAGCGTTCGCATTCGCCGCATGTTGGGAGTCCTGGGGACCTGCTCCCTGCCACAGGAAGTCTGCTGCCACACCCTGCAGTGTCAGCACTGGTCACCAGCACCAGTCATTCACTCCCTTTGGTCCTACAATTACTCCACTGCCACCCTCCCTCCCCCTCCCCCTCCCCATCTCTTCCTCTCTAAGGGTGCGGCAGATTCATGCGGTCCTCGATGAGCGTGTTGTCGGGGCCCTGCGTCTCCATGCACTGGCGCACGGTGGCGATGACGGCCACGAGGCGGCGGTCCAGGGCGGCCAGGTGGGGCTCGGCCAGCACGGGGGCGATGGGGTCGTTCCCTGAGGCCTGGCGCATGTCCGCACTCAGGGCCCCGCCCAGCAGCAGGTTCAGCCTGTTCCACGTGGACACGCGCACCCTGAGAGAGAGACAGACAGGAGAGAAAGGGAGATGAAGGGAGAGAGAGAAAGAGAGAGACAGGAAGGGTGGTATGAGAGAGAGAGAGAGAGAGAGAGGGAGAGAGAGAGAGAGAGAGAGAGATGTTTCAAATCAAATTGTGATTCAGAATAACAACCTTAACCATTGAATGTCGACTATTGAATTCCCTCTACTGTGCTTACTGAAAACCACAGAGGGATTTTGGTTCTTTAGCTGACGTGTCAAAATAGAACTTTCTGTGATGGAATAACGCTGATAGGCATGAAAGGGAGAACAGAGCAGACAGGAACTTTGGAATCACTGCACTAAGCATGAGGCACATCAATACCTCATTACAGTGATAATTAAACTGTTCTGAGCAGAGGCTGTCAGTGACCGGCCCTCCCTCTCTCTCTCACACTCAGACATATCTCTTAGACCCATGCTAACCCAGAGGAAAGTGTCAGGAAGAATCTGATTTTGTTCCATAGAAACATGTCCTGAACAGAGATCTGGGACATTCATGTTCCATACACCTGATGTTAAAATGTCAATGCGTCTTAAAACCCCCCAAAAAATCCTGTTCCTGATCAGACACCTCCTGACATATCGTGGACGTTCAAAATTCTAGCTTTTTTGTCAACTTCCTCCCATCTTTCAGACATCCAAACATTATAAATCCAGCTAAAATGGTATGTATAGTGTGACCAGATCCAAACAGACTAATTGTGGAACGAGTAGTACATTTGATTGGGATGTTACCGATGCTGAGGTAACCTAAAACTTCGATACAATGTCTGTCTAACTGAATAAGCCTGAAAAACGCCTTTACTTTGTCCTGTAGTTGATTCTACAGCACAAAAGATACAAGCTACAGTTTTTGCTATATAAAAGATATGATGAGCACAGTGCTGTTGGTCATCCAAAAAGCACATTAATTTTGCAACGTATCATGTCTTATTGATAGACATCCAATATGCCTGGGCCATTACAGGCCCATCAAAAGCAACTGTCCTTAAGCAAGCAGCAGGCATCATGTTCAAGTTATACTCCTGACCAAACCTGCCTTCACTGCTCTCTTCTCAGCCATTGGCTGAAAGCCAGGGATTTAGACAAGCTTGGCTATGTTGCATTTCTATGAGGCAGGATGTTGCTTTTGACGTATCGCTATTAAACAGAGTAGGAACTACAGTATGTGACCTGTGCCGGGCGGGTTATAGATGGTATAGATAGTATGACCTAAAGTGGGACACCTGGTCACCCTAGGTATGCAACATGTTTGTGAAAGACAAAGATGTCTACCGGCATTCCCCCGAAACCAACAGGTGCATTTTTTAAACATCTGGAGGGACCACAACCTGGTAGGGATTTGACTAGGGTGACCTACAGGAGGTACATTAGATCGATACAGTCATACTTTTAAACCTTCCTATGCAGGGCCAGTAACCCATTAACATATCTACTTATTTGCAGGTAGGGAACATGCTGAGAACGCACGTATGGAGTGTACATGCATGTAAAATGTGAATATCTGTTTAAAGGCTTCAAGTGATCATAATATATATATATGAATGTTATGATCAGCCCCTCATTCATACATGAGGGGTGACTTTCAAAGACTGATATGGTCATAAGAGAGTCTGACGAAAAATAGAACGCAGCACACACACACCCCCACACCAGACTCCCAGAGAGAGACATCTACAGACACTTCTGCCTTCCCACTCTTTTCCCATAAGACACACTTGGTGTATTTTAGAGGAATTCCCGGCAGGGCGAAAGCTCTGGCCATCTTGCTCAACAAGGAGGAACAAGAATATGCTGAAAGGCAGCATTCCTTGATAAGAGGGAGAAGTGGTCATGAGACAAATGACATCTGCACATCCCTAATGTCATTTCTGACACCATCTCAACACCACAGAGGACCTAAGCAACCCCATCATCCAACAAGGCCATCTGAACAAAAAATGGGGACACACTTAGCTGCTGTGGAGGAGGTAAGCTACAGTGAGAATTTTATCATTACATTTTTGCTTGTATTAATGGAATCGTATCTTTCAGAGAATCTGTTCAACCTGTTTACATTCCATTTTTTTACGATAGGAAATACTGAATAGACCAGAATAGCCGCAGGAATGAATACAATATTTCCTGGAATGACGGATTCAGCTTTCACAATGTTTTCTTCAGATGCATTTTATTCTCTTGCCTCTTTTCTGGGTAACCACCCTTGCGAGGCCTTGTCCTGGAGAACACTAATGTCCTTTTGTGAACTAGTGACTTACTCCTTGTGATCATCATTCAAGTCTCAACATGCAGATACAGTGTTGTGAAAGTGAGTAAGTGTGTGTGTGTGCAGAGAGGGAGCCAAAAATAGATGATTGATGGAAAGATTGAGACTATTTCCCATTTACATATTAAATAAAAACATATATTATTATTATCTTTTTTTCTATTCTTATTTTATGACTATACATGTGTTTTATTACTAACACTGCTCCGTGTCAAATACTTTTGTGTATTGCAGTGTATTGTATGTCCATTGCATGCATTGGCAATACCGTTCCATGGTCATGCCAACAGAGAGAACGTACTCACATGCAACACTGATACAGCGGGGCCAGAATGCTTCTTTCGTCCAGAGCTGCATTTCCAAAACTGCAAAAACAGACACATACAATATTTGAAACAGGTGGAGTCACCTCTGCTGGGCAGGACTAGGGTGCATGACCTCTCAATAGAGAGAATGTGGGCCGAGGTAGCTAGTCAAAAAGTAAGAAAGAGGAAGAGAAAGGGAGAGTGAGCATGACAGAGAAAGGGAGTGTAGTAATAATAGAGTGACTGCGGGTGACCAAAAAGGGTCTGCGGGTGGCAGCCTGAATGAGAAGGCGTCAAGAAGAGATGATTGATTGAAAGATTGAGATGATGTGCTGAGAGACAGTCTGAGAGACAGTCAGAGAGAGAGAGAGAGTGAGAGAGAGAGAGAGAGAGTGAGAAAGAGGGAGACAGAGAGAGAGGGTGTGCGAATGCGTGAGAAACAGCATGAGGGAGGCTATGGGATGGAGATGATGGGAGAGTGTGGTCGAGATAATATGGGTAGAATAATACAATCACCCACTGTTAATATATGATTGTCCCTTTCTCTCTCTCTCTCTCTCTCTCTCTGTCTCTGTGTCTCTCTCTCTCTCTCTCTGTCTCTCTCTGTCCCTCTCTCTATGCCCCCCCCCCCCCCTCTCTCTCTGATGGATGGATGGAGAGGCGTCAGAGAGAGCACCCTGGGGTCTGGGGCTCATAGCTGAGGGCAGCCTCGCGGCAGATACCCTCCTCTTCTGGGTGACATTAAGAGCTGGGTGAGAATGCTGGAGCTGCTGTTGTGGTTACCAACCTACTTGCCTGCAGCTGGATGCCTGCTCTGTCAGTCTCCCTCTTCCACTCTCTCAGAGTCTGCCTGTCTCTTCCCCCTCCTCCCTCGGACTCCCCTCTCTGACTCTGCCTGTCTCAGTCCCTTTAATCCTCTTGTGCTACATCACTATCTCTTCATCCAACTCTCTTTTGGCCTTTTTCCATTAAAGGCCGGGGCCAGCCCAGCGACGCCTTCTACTTCTAAGTAGTGCTTAAAGTCGCACGACTACATGTTAAAGAAATTAAAATTACATTTAAATATGTCATGAAATTATTGGAAATAGTTGTATTTCATAAATAGAAGCAAATTAATTTCCCTTTCCGTAGTGGAAAGGCGCCATTTCTCTTCCTTCTTCCTCCCCCATCTGCCATCTCTTACACCTGCCCTTACAGACACCGGGCGGCTGACATCAAATGCCTCTCGGCTTCCAGGTGCCCTCTTTCTCACCTCTTGGCATTGTCCAGCAGAATGAGCATGCTGGCTCCGCCGTCGTCTTGGAAACTCTCATAGTGGTGACGGTCGGCGTTGCCGATCAGGTAATCGAAGATGGCCGTGTCGATGACGTCCAGGAGCCGCGGGCCGGCATCGTACGGGGGCATCTTCTTCACCGCTTCACAGTAGCTTTCGTCATACTCCCACCTGGACAAACAAAACCACAACGACATCAGTGCTCAGTTACAGAGAATCAAACATGAAATCACAACAATGAAATGACTGATTGCCCGCTTAAATAAAGTAGCATGCAGTGGTGTACACCACAATGGCAGTGCTGTGCAAGCCTGTGCCTCGGACTCTCGAGTCAAGGCCCTTGTGTTCTATACCTCCCTCCTGTCTCTGCATTACTGAATACGCATGAGCAGCAGCGGTTTAAAAATAGACAAATGAAGGAGGGCTACGCACATGCACAGAGCACCCTCATTGCCTAGTATATATGGGGCCATACGAGTTTAACGAGCCACTTCTGCTCACTTCTAATAACAGCACAAGTGGGAAGCAAAATGGGGGAGATTGTGCAGGGCCAACAGAGAGAGAGAGAGAGAGAGAGAGAGAGAGAGAGAGAGAGTGTGTGTGTGTGTGTTTGTGTGTGTGAGAGTGCGAAAGAGAGAATGAAAAAGTGAAAGCAACGGTAAGCGAGAATGAACAAGACGTGAAATTAGATGATGCAGCTAGGCAGATAGGACAGCCTATAAGAGAGACGAAAAGTGCGAGAGCGGAAGCGACAAGCACAAATTGAAGCGAGCGAGAGAGACAGAGAGAGAGAGAGAGAGAGAGAGAGAGAGAGAGAGAGAGAGAGAGAGAGAGAGAGAGAGAGAGAGGGAGAGAGAGATGGTGCGAGATAGACAAGAGAAGTGAGCAGATGTGGCTGTGAGAAGAGCGCCCGGGCCAACTGAGACCTGGCCAGCTTGCCCTCGCGGTAGGTGCGGCCCCAGGGGTGCCGGTGCTTCTGCAGGGGCCACACGTCTGGGAGCCAAAGGGTCACAGAGCCCTCCATCACCTCGCCCTCCGCGCACGCCGGCTCACTCTCTCGGCAGTAGTAACACTTCCCATAGAAACACGTGTTGTTCCCTGAGGTGGGTGGGAGAGAAAGGAAGAGGGAGGTAGAGATAAACCGTTAGATAAACACAGAGATAATCTTTTTCTAAGAAAGGCATTTTTTTTGCCACTTAAAAGGGAAACTTTTAATTTTTTTTTAGATCTCTTTAGGTCCAAATTTGTAGGAGGAACAAAAATGAATTAAATCGGTTCAGTATTAAGTTAGAAGGTTAAAACTGGCAACCGCAAAACGGATATACATGCACATCAAAGTAAACCACTTGTTTTAGGCACAGACAGGCTCGTATATGTTATCAAAAGGTCAAAAATTACAGAAGTTTTCCTTTAAGTCGAGCTGAACTGTGTGTGTGTGTGTGTGTGTGTGTGTGTGTGTGTGTGTGTGTCTGTCTGTGTAGGCAAGTAAGGACCCATCAAACTGTTGCCATTTCACTCTGTCTATTTCATACAAATAAATGTTTTTTATCACAAGCAAAAAGAGCCAGAGAGAGGAGGAAAAGAACGAACAAAAACAAACAGAAAGAAAAAGAAGAAAAAAACACCAGTGGCGGAAGTGGAGGGGTGCCCCTGGTGGGTTTAACCAGCACACAGCCTCCCCTCTGGCTGGGGTGTGAGTACAGCCTCCCCTCTGCCTGGGGTGTGAGTACAGCCTTCACTCTGCGACCAAGAGGGGAACCGTTGGTGATGCAGAGCAGGGTAAAATCCCTGCTAGTAAGGGATTACTCAGACCAGCAGAGGCAAGTTTCTCTCGCCCACAACTTCTGCTGTGTATACATACTTTATACTTGTTTGTGTGTTTGTGTGTGTGTGTGTGTATATGTGTGTGTGTGTGTGTGTGTGTGTGTGTGTGTATTTAGCTCTCACACACATCTACCGGAGTACTTCAGCTGTGCAACGTGTACAGTGTACGTGTCATGACATTAATTATTAACCTGCTATACTAAAAGGTGAAGGCTAAAGTACATATGCATCTTACGTGTGTTTGTGTGTGTGTGTGTGTGTGTGTATATCTTTGTTTTCAGCTTTATCTACTGGGGTGGGGCTCCTCCATGCGCAAACAGCACCTCCCCCCTGAACAGACGTGGAGCGGACCTGCCCTGAGAGGCTGCCACCGTGGCCACGAGCCCAAAGGCTAGAAGATGAGAGAGGTGGCACACCTTAGATTTAGCCTGGTTCTTTCAGGATCCCACAATAGGGAAAGGAAACACCGGCAGAAATGCTATCCAAATGAAGACACACCCAGTTCCATTTTGGGCTTCCACATAAGGTTCAAATCCAGTGAGTAAGATGGTGGCGTTTGCTGAAATGCTCATTTTGTTCCCTTCCGACCATTTCTGCGTTCATTTGAATGCGTGCAGCAGGATCATTACCTTATGTTAAGAATAACTTTCAACAGGAGCAAAAGTTTCCGCAAATGTGCGATGAAAATCCCATTGCGTAAAAGCTGGCTTTTGGTTTCCCCTCTTTCTTTTATGTTCTCACACTTTTAAGGGCAATGAATGAAGGTGTGTGTGTGTGTGTGTGTGCAGTCATTCAGTGTGATAATTGAATGAAGGTATGTGCGTGTGCAGTCATCACAGTGGAAGGAGGGTTGGCTGGAGGAGAGAGGGGGGAAAGCAGTGTGTTGAGAGAGAGAGATAGAGAGAGAGGGAGACATAGAGAGACAGACCTTGCATGAGGAAGGTGCTGAGGAGCTGGTCGGTTGCCACGGGTTTGATTTCCGTGCGCAGGTTCACAAACCTCCCCACCACCAGGGGTGCTCTTCGGAATCCTAGGATCCTACCGGGAGACCGCACAACCATTACTTGGGTCATCAGCACAATTTCTTTACACAAATGTGTTCAAGGTCTACGTGTTTCAACTTGGTTCGTATGGAGGTGTTGCCAAAAATATACCTCTTTAGGGCAATAGGGCAATTAAGATTAAAATATATACAGATTTGCAGTGTGTGTGTGTGTGTGTGTGTGTGCGTGTGTTACCTGTCCAGGTGAAAGGCAGCTACTTCTGCATTATGTCGATCATAGCCAGCATAAGGCTCTCCTTCTACGACATAATCTCTGCTGTACCTGAGAGACAGACACAGACGAATGGAGAGAGGTGAGAGAGAGACAAGAAAAGCCATAAATGAAATAAAACTAAATAAAAGAGATAAAGCCAACCTGTCTGCTGACAGTAATTATCTTAACGTGAATACAGAAAACGTATTTAAAAACCTCACAAGTTTATAAGAGTAGTAATCTCAATCACGTTTAAGGTTGAATAAGTACAAATTGTGTGAAGATGAAATCATTTTTTGTTTAATAAATGATATCCATACAGAAAGTAAAACTTCTAATTTCTTAAATCCAATTTAGGGGCGGTGTACAATGAAATGAAAAGTACACAAAAGTAACATATTACTAATACATTCAAATGTATTAGTCATCAAAAAATCTAAAAAGGTAATTTTGTGCTCTGCTCACACCTCTAAAATCACACCATATTCACACACCTAAATGGCACACCGTAGGGTGTGGGTGAGCACTTTCAGTCTCACGTCACCTACTGCTTGTGTGCACTGTGACGTGACACAACAATCCAACTCAGCCTGACACAGTTGAGAGAACTGAAAGTGGTGCTGATGTATACTGCGGTGACATTGAGATAGACTGCTAACCGAGGCCTTTAAGAGCCTTATGCAAGGAGGGACAACCCTGTGATAAGTAGTCTTGGTGTTCTTTGGGACGGTAGTGCCAGAGCAAGTTTACATACCTGCGGCGTAGTCAGGTTTTAGGCCTACGGGGTCAGTGCAGACACTATAAAAATGGAGAGCTGACTGAATAAACAGGAGTTCCTGAGGTTGTGTGCCAGTTAGTAGGGGTCCTGATGGTTGGGGCATGGGATGAGAATAATAGCAGTAATAGAGTTCTGTAGAGCTAGTTGTAGAGTTGTGTCCTAAGCATCGAGATCCCTACACAACACACACCCTCAGACGCTTTATGTTCTTCCACTTCATTCAATATTCTTTGAGTTTACATCCTACAAGTCGCGTCTCCCCATCACACTAATCCTTATTTAAGCCCCGTTTCAAATGTGGCCTGTCCTTGAGAAAAGCAGCCGTGCTTGTGCGAACAGGGAAGGATAGAGGGGCAATCCTCTGCCCCTGAAGCGCCTAGTCTGTCCAACGGAGGAGGAAATCACCCCACACTGGCGACTGGTTCTGACTGCTCTCCAGGGACCCCACCACAGGAAGACTCTACCACTCTTCAGTCCCCTCAGACACTCGAGTGTGGCGAGAGTGGGCCCTGCGAGCGTGGGCCCTGCCTGTCAGCAGCAAATCTCCCACAGGAGGTGGGTTCTGACATTACTGTTTTCCTCTCATGGCTGCCGTGTCCTTTTGTTCATGTTCGTGTTCTGATGAGTTTCGCAGGACCGATGCCCTATCTGCTCGTTGACGCTATGGCTTCGGACACGTAATGATTCGACCCGTAATCAGGGGGTGGACTGCTGTCAGGGCTGGATGTCTCCACTGATTTCCAGGGTCTCCACTCTCAGCACAATCATCCTAGGCCCCCTGGACCTTTTATGGTTAGGGCCTCCACCTGCCCGAACACGTTCAAGTTCTCAGATGAACACCAAACACACCGAGTGGCTTCACTAAGTGCAGTTAGTAAAAGAACAACAGGATAAGACATCTGACACACTGTGCTGCCAGCACTGCAGACACATCTGCAGAGTAAAGAGCTGACGTGCTGCCTCTCTTGCTGTGTGTCGGCCGTCTAGACACGACATATTTTACCCTGTGCTTAAAAATAAACTTAAAGAGCTGTGATCACCAGTTTGTGTGTTTGATTGCGTCGTCTTGAAGCAAACAAAAGCAAGTTCATATTAATTTGTAGATTCAACGCTTAGTTGCATCCCTGTTCGTTCTCTAAATAGATGAAAGTCATCAAGTAGTAAGCCTCAAACAGTGCTTGTTCTTTTCACATATCTATGCCAGTTTTCATTTCAGTCATGACGACCAAAATGTGTGGTACACATCATCTCATTGCTGGTTGTATTGAATATCTCCTGGTCAAAACTAATAAAAAAAGTGATTTAGTGAAAGGATATCATACGTAACTCAGAAACTTGTGTGGCTGAGACTTTGCCGTTCACAGGAAAATCTGTTCATATCTTGGAATATGGGAGTGACATTAGAAAACCCTGAGAAGTGAAGTGACCCTGTCCTCTTAAGCATTTACAATACATACACAGTTCAATGGGCACCCCAAAAGGGATGGGGAGGAGGTCTTCCCGGTGTTTGTGTTTCAAAAAAGGAACACTATGGAATATTTGAATGACTTTGTGGTTTGGATGTTGGTGGGGGTGATGTTGACAGACAGTAGTGAGTAATGAGCTTTTGGCATTTTCAGTTTCATTGGGGGAGTGTCAATGTGCTACGGCCTCTTATCTCCAAAGTCTGTCATTTTCAGGTTTGTAATATGGAGGTGATGGTAAAAGACAATAGAGGAGCGATGTGTGATCTCTGGTATATATAGTATATATATACACGAAGTACAGTGGGCGCCCCAAAACAGGTTTGGACGAGTTTAAGCCCAGAGCAGCACCTGTCATCTCTCTCTCTCTCTCTCTCTCTCTCTCTCTCTCTCTCTCTCTCTCTCTCTCTCTCTCTCTCTCTCTCTCTCTCTCTCTCTCTCTCTCTCTCTCTCTCTCTCTCTCTCTCTCTCTCAGGACTAGACCTGGCATGTTGCTAGCAGTCATCCTGCTCCATCAAGAGATAGGAAGAGAGAGAAAAAGCAAGATAAAAATCTCAGTTCTAATTTTACACCCCAAGAAAGGTGCGGGATCTGGTTTGCAGTGAAGTGCCACTGAATTGGAAGGGTTGACTGACTGCCTGTTTGGTTCGCTGAGTGAGTGAGTGAGAGAGTGCCCTGTGACAGATAAGACTGCCTTCGAAGTGGCCCATGCCTCAGACAGACGCTGCTGAATTGACACTCAGGGGAGGGGATGGAGGGGATGGAGGAGAGCACAATAGAGTGGAGTGGAGCGGATCTGCCATTCCCAACATGAAAGCTAGAAAGAGAGAAAATAGAGGGGAGAGAGAGAGAGAGAGAGAGAGAGAGGGGGAGAGAGAGAGAGAGAGAGAGGAGGGTCGGGGGAAGGAAAACAGGCCTGCAACAACGCAGAGCGAAGTCTAGATGTAAAAGCATTCAAATGAGGACAGCACTTGGTCATGTGTGCCTTCAGTACGAACCACTGCCCACACAACCGTGTCCAGAAAATGTCACCGCTTAACCGTCGTTTCCGGTGGAAGAGATGGAACACCCGTGGAAATGCCTACCTGTGGGTCACAGGTTTTGGTTTACGTGTAAACATCACCACATCCTGCGCAAACTGGATGGGAGAAGGGAGAGCGGGGGGAGGGGGGCTTCCTGGTGTCAGTGTGCTACACGGTCTTTAATCTACAAAATCTCTCACACCATCTGACATCAAGGAAAGCACATAAATGTGTGTGTGTGTGTGTGTGTGTGTGTGTGTGAAATAGTGCAATCATTCTGTGCATGATGCCCCCATCATTACAAAGCTGAAACATGCTTCCATTAACGTTTGGACTTGAACTTCTGTGTTAAGATCCAAATGCGTGCGTAGGTGAATCTTTGCTGGGAATCTCTGGCCATTACGGTTTCCGTTTCTGAGTCACGTATTCTCACCCTAACACTTCACACTTCTACACTCTAATTTCACAAAGTATGCCACGGAGGACATGCATGCCTACAGATTCATCACGTATCAATTTAGATTGCTTTCTACTGTTGAGTCACACAGACTGCCTGACACATTCGCCCGCACGTACACACGCCTGCATGCTCCCCCGCACGCACACACGCCCGCATGCTCCCCTGTACTCTCGCCCGCACGCTCTCCCCCACCCACCTCTTGGGCTTGAAGACCACCTTCTGTCCGCCGTCCAGCACCAGCAGAGCCTTGAGTTGGGTGCCTTTGTACCCGACGTCGGCCCTCTCCAGGCGCGCGCTGGCCAGGGCGTTAAGCACGGCCGCCAGCTCGGGCGTCTCGTCCGGGTAGACCTCACGCGGCCCCACCCACTGCGCCGCCACCTCCCAGGGCGACTGCAGCGTGTGCGTGAGCCGGGCGCTCCGCTCCAGCACCAGGCCGGCCTCCATCTTGCGGAAGGCGCGCAGGTCGCGCCGGCTGGCCGCCGAACCCTCGCCGCCATCCAACAGGAACACCTGTAGCCGGGGGGAGGGGTGAAATAGAACACAGAGATCGACTGAGCGGACTGTGTGTATGCCCGTCAATTACACAAAAGGGATGGCATGCGTGGCACCCAAACGCATGGCGCAGTTTGAACAAAACACATGAAAGACTCTTTGAAAGAGTCAGATCACAACTTTATTAGTCATTCCATTTATCTTCCCCTGGCCTGCGCTATAAAATGAAAGAGAGGCCTCATTTAGAAACATCCCCAGCTATAACTATTTGCACGTTGTTGGCTCCTTAAACGGACGTGAGCTTGGTTGGTATTCTGCATGACTTCTTTTAATAAAAGCATCAGCCAAATGAATCAATGCAAATGTGCTACAGCACTGATGGCTGCAACTGGTCTGGCATTATCAGAAGGTTGTGTTCTGAATTATTTATGCTGTGTGTTGCAGTAGAAATGAAAGATCGTCAGGTATGAGGTAGAACCTGCCAGAGACTGATCATTCACCTTTGTTTACAAGTACATTTATACAATGATAGGACAGATATACATTTTTATCAGTATGTGTTCCCTGGTTATTGATCCCATGACTTGGATGTCATTAGCCTCCTAATTTAGCATCAGAGCTACAGGGGACACGGTAAGGACACGTTACTGAGACGATACCTTGGCCAGGCCCAGCAGGAGTAGCACGGCACACAGGAGCACCACGCGCTGTTTCAGCTTCATGGCCGCTGCTGCCTGGTGGCCCCCCTCGCCTCCCACAGGGTGCCGCGTCTGATGGCCTCTCCTCTCGCCACTGCTACTGCCGCCACCACTGCAGCCGCCGCGCTCACGCCCTGAGCATGGTGCCCGCCTCCGGACCGCACCTGCACCCGCTCGCCCCAAGGGCTCTGCTGCACCCCGCTGCTGATGTCCAATGCACCTAGCCAGGGGCAGAACTGCAGAGAGAGAGAGAGAGGAGAGAGAGAAATACATTTATGATTATTCTACTTTTCACGATCATTATTATTATTTGCCTATGATATATATATACATATACATTGGTATAGAAAGATATGTATAAATAATTGCTTTGTTCTCAGCTTTAACAATACACAGTCATGCCAATAAAGCCAATCTGGCTCAGAAAGAGAGACAGACAGAAAGAAAGAAAGAAAGCCAGAGAGAGGGAGGGAGAGAGACAGAAGGAGAAGAAACAAGATGGCCTATTACTGCCTGAGTTTAAGTCTCAGTATCACTGATTTATTGCTTAATTAGTGTTATTGCCAAATCTTTTTATCGTACATTAGGTGCAAGACAGTGGCGATTAGTTTTAGGGGGCTACTAGGTCTTCCTGGAGAGATACAGCCTTAAAAAAAAAGGGCAAGGATCGATAGAGGCATTTTCACAAGCTTAATCACTAAGAGATACCCGCTCAAGGACATTCATCATTGCAGTAACTCCCACTGTGTTAATACAACACAAAACCCCGACAGCGAGCAGCTTACGCTTATTTCTGCGCCGTAACAGCACAGGCAGCTCTGAGGCAAGGAAGCATTCCTGGCAGGGGATGGGGAGATGGGGACTGTCAGAAGGAGCCTGGTGTGTTTAATAGCTTTTTATTTCGGAGTAGGGTCGGAGAGCGGCTTGTACCCCCAGCCCTCATCATACCTCACAGCCCGGGGGAGAATATCACAGGCTGGGTTCAGCTGCAGAGTGCCTGGGGAAATATGCCCAGTCTAATCAACTACAGCACGCACGCACACACACACACACACACACACACACACACACACACACACACACACACACACACACACACACACACACACACACACACACACACACACACACACACACACACACACACACACACACACACACACACACACACACACACACACACACACACACAGGCAGACTGGCAGGGTCACTGGACCCCCAGGTGAGCACACTGCAGTGCCAAGCAGGATAGCGAAGGGAGTGAAGAGAGCCAACCCCCAGACTGACGACTGATGTGCACCTCGGGCACACGCAATAAGGAGGATGGGAGGAGGAGAAACAGTAATCCTGCAATACCACAGAACTGAAATCTGTACATCAAATATCCACACAGAACCCTACGAAACGCTAGGCACTGGCACTTCCTCGGGAGCTTATTCTACATTTTGAGAATTCACACAAAGCCGTTTTTTACTATGGAAATCATTGCGGCTTCATCTATTCATAAATGGCCTTTCACTTGAAGCATTTACACCAGTGGAGACCACACTGAACCTTTATTGGTTAATCACCATCCTTTTTTTTCCCCATCCGTTGTTTTTGTGTGTGTGTGCGTGTGTGTGATTACACTACTGTCACAATGAGCAACACCACAAAGCTGGGGAGAGTACAAGGTCCTTGCTCACACACCGCAAAATGAGCAGCTGTTGAGAGCAAGGTCCAGTTATGATGGCCACCTGTCAATGTGAATTTACCTCAACATACACACGCACACTGGATGACGAGCCGCAAAAACCTCAGCGAAAAATACGCGAATCGGGTTTCAACGGTAAAGATTATGCCATGCACACAGCCCTGGCAAGCAACCAGAGTCTCAGCATGCACACTCTTAAACAGTCCATGCCACACACACACACACACACACACACACACACACACACAACTGAAACACAGCAGACGCCTCCGCCATGCACGGGGGAAAAGTACCTGTGGCTGTTTGTCTCTCCTTCAGCAGGATGAGGAGATGACTGATGCAGTGGCACTCTCTGTTTGCTGGATTTGGTCCCCCCTCTCTCTCTCTCACTTTTCGTGTTCTCTCCCCTGCACTCCCTCAGCCTTCAAAACACAAACATGACAAAGGAGCGTTATGGTCCCATCCCTGTAGTTTCCACCGAAAAAGCCTAAGCTGAGCGACACACACACACACACACACACACACACACACACACACACACACACACACACACACACACACACACACAACGGTTCACGTGAACTCACAGATCCACAGGTCCCGAGAGAAAGATTACAATGCGTGCAGCATACTGAACGGATATAGCCAAGCGGACACACAGAGGGGAGGATCAACCCCGCTAACCCAGGCGCATCTCAGAGGAGCCACTGCAAATGGCACGCGCCCGCACACTCACACACACACACACACACACACCAACACGCAGGCTTTATGACACATCCAAACGCACATAAATACCCCCTCTCCCCACCCCAAAAAATACAAACAGAAAAAAATCTCTACTGAGGGATTACTGTGCTAATCTGCCGTTTCACTCAACATAAAAATAAACACACAAAAACAGAGGGAGGGAGGGACGGATGGATGGGGAGAGCGAAAAAGAGCGTAATACCAGCATGCAACTGGCAAAAAGATACAGACACGACACATAAGGCATTAACAAACACAATACATAAGACATTAACACTTTGAGCACTCACGCTTGCTTACACATCATCAATTATTTAACCAGTGCAAGGAGGCGGGAGAGCATGTAAAAAAAAAAATGTAGAAAATGGACAAGGGCCAAAAAAACAAAAACACAATAGAATGCACCCAAAATACATCTTCTCCGGGGCCTTTTCTGCTCCTCTCTCTGCTGGCTTCCTACACCTTATCTACTGCAGGCTCCTTCCTCTGCTTCTACTGCAGGAAGAGAGAGAGAGAGCCTTATCGGTGCAGCCATACCGCAAAATAACACAGGCTAATGAAGTAACAGCAGGCATAAGACCTGCACTGAAAGTGGACAATCTAAACGTGACCTTTACACCACAATGCTGAGACATAGAAATATACTTCTTCTGATCATGCCTGTGCGTCCATGCGCTGCTCGCCTGGTAGTGGTAAGTGACAAGGTCAAGGACTTGCCCACAGAAACTAAAGACCATAATGAACCTAATGCCACATCATAATAATGGATGACTGGGGATTTGCGGTCACCACACTAAAGCTGCAGAGAAGCCTACTGCGTGTGGTGTTGCGTGACACTTTTATGTCATATAGCTTCTTAGAATTTGTGGTAAAAACGGTCTCTGTGTTATTCAATGTGCCCATACAGGTGTTTTTCCTGCATGCCTATTTATATCAAATACTCCCTTCTGAATAACTTGTCATTTCACTAAATGGACAGAAATATAAATACTGCACGGCACATTGCTGAAATGTGTTGCTTTTAACGTGCTTTAGAAAGAATCCGCTTCACAAGCTCAATCAAGATGTTCACGAAAAACACAAATGAAAAATGTGTGGTGAAAAGTATTCAGTTAAAAATCAATAGAGATGGCTCTCTTCAGTGCATAGTGCAGAGGCCCCATGCGCTTTGGCCTGTACGTGACCCTGTGATCCAGGAAGGACCGTGGTTCAAAACACGCATCCCTCCACGTTGCAACCGAGAGCGGTTTCTTCTCATACTCTGAATCGGCCACATTCCTGAGTAGGTGTCATCCAGTCAAACGTGAGTATGACGTGGAGTCCCGAACAACCACCTATTCACAGAAGTTAAAATCTGTACCTACAGTAATTACACTGTGAGTGTCAGAGAGGTCCCTGGAAACCTCTTCAGGTAAATGGATAAGCAATCTAATAACACGACGTTTCTTCACCGTTTAACGCCACCCAGTCGCCTAATTAACATAGCTCTTTGCCAAATAAAAAAAAAACCTTCACAAATCTACAGCTGGTGGGTAGGCTGTGGTAACGTGGTATTTCGCTTTGACGTCTGTGACAAGCAGACAACAAGAGCATGTACATAACGTTGGCAAGTGCCTCATTGTCTACGCTCCAATTGATATGTCACTATATCCTGTTTGAAGTTCCTGCTTTTCTATTTTCAAACTGGACTGTCACTGTGACCCTCGGCGTAGCAGCCACGCAGGCAAAGGATCGGTCTAGGTTTCATACAATCGCCCATTCATAGCACAGCACCAACACTAAGCTGTGGCAACATCCACGTCTCACATCAGTATGTCAGGTACCAACATAGAGTACTGCGTCTGCAGCGCTGCACTTGAGATCTGTTCATGGGATGATATAATTATTCCGGTCCGTTTAATTTGACGAGATACACAACTGGCCTAGAGTTGACTAAACATGAAAAAAAAAAAAAAAAACATTCGCTAGGTGGCTACAAAGATATGATAGCCTGCTAACATTGAATAACCAGCTGGCTAGTAGATAACAGAGCCACGGGGCAGGACATCTAAAGATGCAAAACAAACGAACTTATCCGGAATTCACCCCATGGATAACTGATCTTGTTAGCCAACTGCAACCACAAGCTCTGCACGTTTGAATCACAGTTGGCTAAATTAACGTTACCCACCTAGATAGCTAGCTAACTTAGATAACGTTATCTAACTATCGACAACTATGTTCATGTTCCATCTGCACGGTTAGAGAGGAGGAAACCTCAAAAGAAAAGACTAAGTCTGAGCAATTTCTGTGCAAACCCCCGCCCCCAGATAACCAGTGTTGAGTTATCTAGTCAGTAAGGTTACCACTAACTGTTAAGCGTTGACTGTAGCTAGCGTAATGGTCTCCAATGGCTGCTCAGGAATTAGCAGGTAAGTTAGCCAATTCTGAAATTGTACGCGTCACTAAAGCTGACCTAGTCTTCAATGAGTAACGTTAACGTTAGCTGTGTAAGCTATGATGGCTGACACTGCAACCTAGTATGCGTAACAACGAAACCCGTTCATGTGTAATGACATTAGGAAGCAAGCTTGCTCATGGCTACATTGGCTAACAAATCAATGGTAAATAGCAACTAGCTGGCTATTCTATATAGAGGAGACCAAGTTAGCCTGCTAGCGTTACTATCTGCTAACGGTACTTCATGATGGTTCGGTGTTTTTAGCTTGCTCATTAACAAATTACGCACCTCTTCAAGCCAACTACACGTCTTCGCCGTTACAAAGCTTTGAGTGTTAGATGGTGTTTCTCCGGTAACAAGCCAGGGATCGGTAACTGTATGTTACGGTTTCACAATCTAGCTACATAATTTCCAACCGTCCTCTGCCACAGTCCTCCTGCGTGTAACAGAACGCACTTCCTCGCCAACCGAGCATCGGCGTCGCCGCACCCCTTAAAGCGAACGCATAATCTGTCCTACACTAAAAAAAACATGCAGTTTACGCTGCCTATGCGGACGGTGTGACTGTGTATTATTCAAGCATCCAGCCATCTGTTGACTGTATATAGCCATAAATTATCACGTGCATCTGATCGAGCATTGTTAAATATAGACCTAACTTTGATGGCGCTAATAAGAAGTGACTATAAAGTGTAAAATGTAATCCTGTCAGGCGAAATTCAATGTTTTGCAGCTTTACTCTACTCAGTATGACCTCAAAATGAAACTAAAACAGCGGGGGGAGCTGATGCACCAGATTTACCCTTTAAGACCTAAGATTTTTCTTCACTCTAAACTGTCACTGGCTTCCAAAGATAATCAAGCCTGCCTCATCCAAGCTTTTGAATCGCAGTCTTATCCCAACCTAAATGCTACTAGAATGTCTTACAGAGCTCTATCCTATATGAGGTTAGTATATGGTAGTCTATATTCTCAGTTCTAAGCAAATATTTAGTCACCTGCGCCCCCAAATACAAACCCAAGTATCAAAGGGCTAACCACAAAGTGCAGATTCATGTAGAACAAAGTCCTGCTAGTTCCACGAAATGATAAGCCTGTCTTTCCCCATCTGCTTTCAAGGCCTGTGTGCAGTGTTTATTTTTAGCTTGTGTGGCATCATGTTGATCTATTACAAGCCTACCCTGAGCCCCATGGCACACAGCTACAAACACAGAAACAGGGCAATCAGGTGGATCACGGGATGTCTATAGTGGATACTCTGGGAAAACAAAAAATGCATTAGTCTCTCACAGGCCTTAACATGTTGGCCAAGGGGCCATACTTGTGTGAAGCTATGTCCAAGAACATTTCATGTGATAAAATCAGCGGGGTCTTGAAGGCCCATTCTTGTCCTTATGAAACACTGGGAAAAAAAACAAACACTCAGCACTGAAAACACCAGAGACAGAATAATTCAAGTAGTTTTATTTTTAAAAGGAGGAAACAAAATGAGTATAGATAAACCAGTACCTAAAGTGTTTTAACACTAGCTTATGCGCTAACACACACACACTCAATGCAAACATCACCTACTAAGTGCTCACATTCACCCACAAGAGTCATTCACATCACCCCAGTCAACGCAGCATTTAAGCTGTGTCCACAATATTTCAGAACAAAGGTGAATAACAAAAAAATAAACCAATCAAACAAAGGTGAAAATGTACAGAAGTATTTATTGTGCCAACTTTCATCAGGAACCCAGAAGCACATCACTCTGGTTTGAGGTCATCGTGCTGGCTATGGTACATGACCTTTAGGTGGGCAGTGAGGTGATTCTGTGCATGTGTGTGTGTGTTTGTTTGGGGGTGGGGTGCGTGGCGTCATCAACCGAGACACGGGGACGAAGGGGTTGGAGTGTTTTCGAAAGATGCGCGGGGATCGTATGGCAAACTGCATCTTCTTGCATCCTCTGACTCATGAGTTGCTTTCTAGGCAATATGCCAAATGAATTGCTCCGCCTAGACCACACACTCATAGAGTAATGCTTTAGTCACCCCCACAGCCTCAGGGCCTTACCTTCAAACAAGGAGTATGGGCTCCACTCAGACAAAAAAAAAAAAAAAAAAAAAACGACAACAACTCGACCCATTCACTTCTCCAGCACTGGAATAGGAAAAATGAGTAGACTGGATAAAACACAAAAGGGCCACCTGTCAAATGGAACCTTCATTTTTGCATGTATTCTTGTACATTACCGTGTTAGTTCCTTATAACGCAGAGACATAGCTTGCTTGATTGACTGATGCCAAGAAAACCAATCAACCCAAATAAGCCCACTGTTTGCCCTTTGGACACTAGATGAATGGACAAAATCAAAAAGCATTCATCTAACTGACCCTGCTTACCTTTTCACGTTGGCTGTGCTCTACCGTATGAATCCGGCACATTGTGCCTCTACTACGGATACCATAGAGGCTTGTGTAAACATTGAGCAAAAGACGAAGGAGCAAGAACTGTGGAGCAAATGCTGGGGAGAGGAACTGCTGTTGTGGAGAAAGGATGAGAGTCGGTATGCTTCCTGCAGGCAGTCTACAGTCGGAGGATGGCACAGAAAGTAGAGTGGAAAACCCAGTGTGGGGGGGGGGGGACAGACATGAATAGATTTGCAGCTCCTGAGTAAAGCATTCACAGTATTCAGACCAGTTCTCTTTGTATAAATGCTTTTGATTAGTATTGATCCCCCCCCCCCTCCCTCTTTCTGGGTTTTGTTCATTTTCCCCTGAAACACCTCATCCAAACCAGCCACAGCCTGATAGATGCTAGAGGATAGATGAGAAACAGTGAGAAAGGGAGAGAGGCGGTAAAATGGGTCACAGGCTGGTGATGCAATCACTGTTTGCAAAGTCATTTGCAGAAAAGGTCAGGAGCTTTTTAAACACTGCAAATCATATCAGATAAGTGAAGTGGCTCGCCTGAAAGTGCCCGGCTTTCGCCCCCCCCATCCCATCCCATCCCATCCCATCCCCTCCCCTCCCCCCCATTGAGTCGGTTAACCTGGTTGTGCACAAAAGCCCCTTCTCATCTGTTCCTATGTTCGTTTCACTGAGGGGCTAAGTTGGAAACAGCAGGTGAAACGAACACAGGGGCCTTTCTAAGTATTTGAGTTTGTTTGCTCTTCTGACAACCTTCAGCACCTCAGATGAGTCAGTCTCTAATCCTGTCCCGCCCCCCGCCACAAAAATGACCCCAGCCATGCTGTCCAACTCACGTGCTTGTGTTGGCTGCCATATATACAGAAATACCTTTGCAAGTTTTTCCCACATGTCCATGTAGACTCCTCAACCGGTGCTTGTAAAATTGTAACTATACATAGTGTGGGCCGTTTCAATGCCCAAAAGCGACGATGGGGGGATTTTGGATTGTTTCACATCCGTTATCAATCAGATCCATCATTACAAGGGAGGTCTTGTTCCGGACGACGAGATGGCTACTTCCTCTCCATTTAATCTTCCCAATCTGACATTTCTGTTTGTTCCAAACAACTGATCCCTGAGGACCCATTGGCTACAAACTCCATCAACCATTCCCCAACCGCACAGTCAACCATTAAACATCAGGATTGACTACTGCTGAACACTGCCAGCATACCATGCTCAACCACCCCCACTTTCAATGAAACGTACGAGTATTTTCCCAAGAAAATGAAATGTCAAATGATCCAAAAGGTCAGTGTAAACCACAGTAGGAGGCTGGCAAAAGGTGAAGCCATCCACAGACACCACCGTGGATGGCACTGTTGGTCCCCCCCCTGGACCACTAACAGTAGCATTGCCTCAGAGTCAGGAATGGAGAAAGACTCCCCCAACAATATAAAGAGAAAGACAAAACACAACTGAAAGTATTGTTTGAAGTCGGTGGTCATTAGATCAGACTTGAGCACACTGTTGTCTTGCAGAAAGGATATGACGGTAGATCCCCTGTGTGTAGCATTCGTAAAACCCAACCACCTGCTCACCCCCTCGTTCAACAGAAATGGGTTTTGGTAAATGCTAACCTCCATTTGACTCTCTCCCACATACAGTCTGAGCTGCAGAGATTTGTTTTGTGCACAGGACACACACACACCCATCACACACAATCACAAAATCTGAAATGTCCGGCAAGGAAAAGATCTGCGCATCAAAGTCTAGTTTAGCGGACTCTGGAGTCGGAGTGTAATAAATGTTAAAATGGGTTAAAAGTCTTTTGTTAATATAATCATATGCCACTTACACACTCCCACAACTCCTAAACCCCCTGCCAGACCATTGTCCAGGCCCATCTGAAGTGAAAAGGACGTTGCTCCGCAGAACATAGGACTTTCCATGTCTGAGACATGAAAAGGTCATCCATTACAAATACAATCAACAACGGTACAAAAAAAGACAAAAGACAGGAGGACATCTAAAGAAATGCAACATAAAAAGGTAACAGACAATTAAAACAACCTAGACATGTGCAACTTGGTCTACACCATAATACTGTACACAACCTCCCAAAATCAGATTGAAAACTAAAACAGCCATAAAAAAATATAATAAAAAGTAACTAAAAACAGATAACTAATGGCTCCATGATAGCTTTGTGTTAATGTCAGACTGGGAATGAACACATTCTCACATGCAAAAGAGACAGACATACAGAAAAAGGGTATATGAAGCCACTCATCCTAGGCTGTGGCTGACCTCATCTAAAAGCTCAAAATAATTATATATATATATATATATATATATATATAAAAAACACACATGCTCTCATACTGACTTTTGTTGACTTTCTTTTCTCAGCTTTTCACATCTTTATGTGAGGGTAGTTGTCATCTCTTCCTTACACACACACACAGAGACACACAAACACACACCCAAACGCATTGTTGGCAGACAGGGGAGGGGGGTTTCTACAGGGGTGACCAGTCTCACACATTGGGGCGGTGCAGCAGATTACAGTAAACGGCTGCTCACAGAATATCTCCCTCTGAAAAGGTCACATTCCCACCGGCCATCACAGTGATACAATGGGAGACTACCTGCAGATCAGATTGAGTTCATCCTTCAGCCACGAAAGAAAAGAAAGAAAAAAAAAACGAAACTGAAAGGACACCTTTTCATCAAATGAACATCAGTGCCCTATACTTCCTCCCCCATTTCACAATCTGTCCTTCTCGCTCTTCAGATCTGCAGCTGAGCACACAGAGAAGATGCAAGGGGGAAATGAGGGGTAAATAGTCTTTTAAAAGAGTTTTTTCATCTGGTATTCATCAAGTGTTGGAGCCCTTTTTACATTTATGTGTGTCGCAATCACTTTTACAAGTGTGAAACTTCTACTTGCTCGTGTAAAACACGTGTTGATGCTTCTTCTTTGAGCCCAAGTCAAGTGTGTAAGAAAATCAGTGTTGTGTGTGTGTTTATGAACTGTGTATGAGGGTGAGATCAAGTGAAAAAGAGGGTGAAATCATGTGAGACAAACTTCCTTTTATAGTCAAGCAGTCTGTTTCTGTTAGAGGCTGATAGAGGAGTGACACAGCCATTTTTGAGTGAGGGGTGCACGCACACTACTACACACACAATCAACACTCGATACACACACACACAGAGTTACACACATCCCACAACCAACACTCAAAGCAAAAAGAAGTAATACCACAACAAAAACATAACAGTCACCAAAGAGGAGAGGAGTAGAGACCTCTTGTGGTCTCTGTAGATGAAAGTCCCCAAAAGGTCCCCAGCGAGGTTCATCACTGGCGCACTCTTCTCTTCTCCTCTCCTCTCCTCTCGTTTCTTTTTAGGTCAGGCTCTGAGAGTTCTGGTGGCGGTGCTGGTTTAACGTTCCAGAGCAAAGTGTAGAAAAGATACAATAGGTGGAATCCAGAGAAAGCAAGGGGGAGAGAGAGCGAGAGAGAGGAGGAGGAGGAGGAGGAGGAGGAGGAGGAGGAGGAGGAAGAGGACACTTAGCCCAAGGTCCCCATCAATGGGCCTGCTGCAGTCTCAGGTGAGGGGCACTGCAACTGTGCTGCTTCGGCTGCTGAGTGTCTGCAGGTTCACACTCACACACACGCACGCACACACACACGCACACACACACACACACACAAAACACACACACACCACTCCTTAAGGCAATGGTGGCAAGTGGGGTTGGGGTGGGTAGCAGTGAGGCTGAGGGGTGGGCTCATGGCAGTGGCAAGCTCCCAGTATTGTTGAGTGTCTTCCCTTCTTCTCTTCTCTTTGTCTCCTCCGCCACCCTTCTTTTCTCTCTCTGTCTCTCTTCTGTTTGGTTTTCCTGTTTGCTCTCCATCTGTTGGTCTGTGTCATCCCATGCCGATCACTCAAAGGACATCAGATTAGCTGGGACCTGAAATGCAGTGGCAAGGCTTACATTGTCATGTACTGATTTTAATGATTGCAAGCGGCTTACGCACACACACACACACACTCACAAAGACACACACAAGCATTTTTTTTGTCACCACCAGGGGGCGATGTCTGATACTACTCTCTATATAGAGACACTAACACGAGAGAACACCACGCACAAGTTCCTCCTAAGTACACTTCCTTAGGGTATGGTAACACAACAAACTGAAAACCGTCAATTAAACCCCTATAAGCTCTGAAGGCACCACAGTGAGCATCAGGCTCCCCAGAGACATTTGAAAACTAGTGCATTAAAGTGGAACACTACTGAATAGAAGACTATAGTGTGAGCGACAGCTCTATAATGCCATATAGTTAAAATGCAGCATGATCCCAAGGCGCTTCCACTCCAGCAACTCTGCTTTCTGTGAGGGCTTTTAACACATACTGGAGTGCCTCAGGTCTACTTGGGTTGTCTGGATCATAAAGAGCCCATTTGTTAAGTGCATCCCTGTATTCATAAGCCGCCCCCATATAGAGCTAGACATTTGGGAGGTTCTTAGGCCTATTAAGTAACAATTACTCAAACACACAGAGCCATTCTCCCACTTGTACTCACAAACAAACACACACACACACACATATCAACGCGCACACACACACAAACACCCCAATGCGCACACACACACACAATCATCAACGCGCGCACACACAAATCAACACACACACACACTTACACAGACATCAACGCGCACACACACAGACATCAACGCGCACACACACACACCACAACACGCACACACACACACACACATCAACACTCACACACACACACACATCAACACACACCTGCTGCTTGTTGCTCTGGCATGCTGTGCTTAGGTGTTTAAACCAAAGAAGCGCGTTCATCCTGTTGCCTGCCTGGTACTTGTACGAGTTGCCTGCGAGAAGGAAGAGGAACACACACACACACACACACACACACACACACACACACACACACACACACACATGCATAAACAGAGAGAGAGCAGCTGTTTAAATACACTCTTTGACTGTTGCAGGTCTGGAAAAAAGGCAATGGGTCACACACATACAAGGCTGCATGGAACACAACCAATAACAACACATAACTCATATTTCAACTGCTCTCCATAGCAGCACTCAAGGGCCACAGCCAGAGAGAGAGAGAGAGAGAGAGACGGAGAGAGAGAGAAAGGAAGAGGAGAGAGAGACGGAGAGAGAGAGAGGAAGAGGAGAGAGAGACGGAGAGAGAGAGAGAGAGAGAGAGAGGGCCACAAAGGTCTCCTACCGGCTTTGAGCACTTGGGGCTAAAGCTACTCAGCCAGAACTGAGGGACATGGAAGCAAGCGGTGCTCACTGGAGACAGATGAGATGAGGCGCTGTCTAAAAGTCATTCACAACTTCTTTATCCCCATTTTTCTTCCATTGAATATTATACATCATCCCCCTGGATCACCACCACACAAACTCTCAAGGGGGATTCAGCAGGTGACTGATCACTGCAACCATGCCAATGCACTTCTATATGTGCACACACACACACACACACACTCACATTTACACACTCACACGCACATTTACACACGCATGCACACTCACTCTCACATTTACACACGCATGGACACACTCACATTTACACACGCATGCACACTCACTCACATTCACATTTACACACGCATGCACACACACACACACACCCACACACCCACACACAGCTGCAGTGATGTAAGCTGGGGCCGGCGGGATCCATAAAAAGAGGGGATGTGGAACAGATGATGAGTGAGACAGTGAAAAATGGCAAGTATGCATTGGGCCCGCCTCCTCAGAGCCAGACAGACAGCACTCCCACGAGTGTGTGTGTGTGTGTGTGTGTGTGTGTGTGTGTGTGTGTGTGTGTGTGTGTGTGTGTGTGTGTGAGTGAGAGTACACACGTGTGAGTGAGTACATTGTGGTACATGGGCTGAGGGGGTTCTGTGCACTGGTGTGCATGTGAGCTTGACAATGTGTGTGTATGTGCGTGTGTGTGTGTGTGTATACACGTGCAGAAGTGTGGAAAAACATTTACATCTGTCTTTGCCTGACTAAGCTTGTGAGACACCGCATGACCAAGTGGAAGTGTGTGTGTGTGTGTGTGTGTGTGTGTGTGTGTGTGTGAGAGAGAGTGTGCGTGTCTGGCCTTAATAGTAGACCTGTATGACGGTGCGTTGCGTTTGGCTGTCTGTCTCACCGTGCTCCGAGTCAGTCAGCAGGAAGACGTCGGGATGCTCTGGGTCATCCGGCATCATGGCCATCAGGCCCACCACCAACATGTTCTTAGTGGACGTCGACTTGAACTGCAGGAAGGATGAGAGGAGGAGAAAAAAAGAGAGAGAAAAGAGAAGGATGAGTGGGAAGAAGAGGGGGGGGGGGGGGAAATATTTTTTTTACGCCAGCATTATTCAAATGTCAACCATTAGGGGACAATCATTCGGTGCAATCATTTCCCGATGTGCGTCTAACACCCAGAGCGTGCTTTACTCTAAATGGCTGCTTTTACAAGAGAGTGATGTTAGACATGAGTCACAAGACCACATGTGGGACCAACACAATGCACACGCGAGAACAAACAAACGCTCAAAGAGATGGGCTATGCAATGGTGTGCATGCATTGGGGTATTCAAACACAAACATGCACACACACTTGGAAATACACAGTATCAGGCTCTGTTAGAGTGTGTGTGTGTGTGTGTGTGTCAATACTGCATACGGTTCCCATTACTCAATCGCTGAGAGTGACAGTTGGTCCAATGCTGATGACGTCACGCGTGTCATTATCCAATGAGTGCAAACAGCTGCCCGTTCCAGCCCACACCAGAGCGATTACCCATGATGCTGAGCAGGTTTGCATCCCTTTGGTCATTAGTTTACCCCCCTCTCTCTCCCTTGTACTTTCACTCCCTCGCCTCAGGTCTCCCACGGGCTTCTGTGCGGTTTCAGTGGAAGTGACCACTCTGGCCAGCGGTCAAACTGATACTGTCCATTCAGCCTCTGTCTTCCCAACACATTTGGGTTTTTTTATTTTAATTTTTTTTTTATTTCCTGCGACCTCTTGTAATTTCCCCTTTTTGACCACCAGCAGTACCACCACTACTGACACATAACCCTCAATCACTCGCCACTTCAAAGAGTCACTCTTTTTCAGAGAGCCCCCAAAGCTTTCGTATGACTGTCCCTAGATCTCTCACCAAGGTGGTGTTTGCACTTTCACTTGTACTGCATAGAGAGTTGGCGTTGGACGCATCGGGCAGTTCTGTATGAGGGCCTAGCCTAGGGTGGTCGAGATGCAAGGTGCCACCTGTGCTGGAAGGATCAGTGATGCTGTGCTTGCTGGCTATGGCTTGGGTTAGTGTGAGGGAGTGAGAGGCAACAGAAAGAGAGAGAGAGACACCCAGACATAGACAGATGGAGCGAAGGATGGAGAGAGAAGAAGAGACAGAGGCACACAGACATAGAGGGATGGAGAGAAGGATGGCAAGAGAGAAACAAGAGAGACACACAGATATAGAGGGATGGAGAGAAAGACAGAGAGAGAGAGAGAAGAGATGGAGAGAAGGATGAAGAGAGAAAGAGGGAGAACCATTGGCCATGGGAGACTCACGTGCTTCCTCTCGGTGGCCTTGAGAGACTTGGCAGGGTAGTAATAGAGATGAGTCTCACAAAGAGCCACCCAATATTTAGTCCATGATGCAACCTAGAGAGAGAGAGAGAGAGCAAGGTAGAGAGAGAGAGAGAGAGAGAAGAGAGAGCAAGGGAGATAGAGAGCAAGGTAGAGAGAGAGAGATTGGATGATGAGTGTACAGAGATCCTTCCAGGCTGTGGTTGGGTGGAAAATAAAAGTGCATTTAATGGGACACAGAATGGGAAACACAGTCTCTCATAAACTTGTAATGGACAAGATCTGCGTATTGCGAGTGAGCGTGTGCGTGTGTGTGTGTGTGTGCACGTGCGCATCTGTGTGTGCTCTGGCGGTCTATTACATAATAAAAAATGTGAGTTAAAACATCAAAACTGCTCCAAAATAAATTATGTAGAAATAATGGGCTTTTTAATGCATTCAAAGGCCAACTCTCAACCTTGGCAACCCAGCACAAGATTATGCTTCTATATAGAGGCTGTAATAAAGATTTATGAGGAAGTAGACCTGGGGCAGATTGAACAACTTTATAACTGCAGGAGCAGGGTTGGGAAGTTTGGTTCTGGCTGTTTCCCGCAAGTCACGAGAGACACTTGCAGGCCACAAGAACAGCTAGTTGACGGCAGGTTTACGTGGGTGTGTGGGTCAACACAGGTGTAAAATATGTCATGAAATATGTCAATGAAATTTCACAGTTCAAGTGAAAAGGGACTGAGTTTCACACACTCACACTCACACACACACACAGAAAATAAGCCAGAATGAACAAAATGACTTATTGGAAAAAACAGGGGGGGGGATTAGGACTGCATAGATGACTGACAGGCAGGAAGCAAGATGTGGCTTTCAAAGAGTCCCTGTACTCCCCTAACTGAATTTTAAAGCAAGTTTTTACAGCTTGGATCTCTCTTGCACGTGCAATCACACACACACACACATCTGTTTGTGTGAGTGAGTGTGTGTGTGAGTGAGTGTGTGTGTGTGTGTGTGTGTGTACGCGCTAGCAGGGTCTATCTGAGGACACCGTAGATGTGATGAGGCTGTTGGTATCTTAGCCAATACATTTCACGGGACACTGAGAGTGAGGGAGGGGGAAACGTGGAGAGGAGAGGAGAGAAGGAAGGAGGGGAGAAGAGAAGAGGAGAGGGGAGAAGAGGAGAGGAGGGGAGAAGAGGAGAGACGCAAGGAAGAAGTTGAAAAGATAGGATACCAGGGAGGAGTTAAACAGTATTGCTGAGTCTCAGTTTGGGAGACAAAGAGACTGGAAGGAAGGAGGAGAGGAGGAGAGGAGGAGAGGGGACAGTATGAAGAAGCAGGACAGCAACATCAGAAGACAGCTAAGGAACGTGAACAGTGTACTGTGAGTGTGTGTGAGTGTGTGTGAGGTCTCACCGTGGGTTTCTTGCCCTCTTTGAGGACCGTTTTCCGGCGCAGGACACCCTGCAGCGTCACGACCCCCGGGTACAGATGCACCGCCAGCTCCTCAGACTCAGCCGAGCTACACAGGGACAGAGAGAAAGGTTAACACACACACACACACACACACGCGCACGCACGCACGCACGCACGCACGCACACACACACAGCAAGCCCAAATCCCAAAGGGTGAAGTGAAGTAAAAGTGAAAGAGGCTATCAAATTCAGGGCTTTCAAACTCAACATGCTTGTTTTTCTGGGTAAAATAGTTGATGTATTTGCCCACATTTACCTTTAAAGTTCCAACGCTAAAAAGTCTCTGGAAACATGGGCAATGACATCACAAAAGCACTAATAAACATATTGCTCGCTACCAACAGCACAACAGTTAAAGGGTGTGTGTGTGTGTGTGTGTGTGTGTAGCCACACTGTAAAAAACCTTTTTAATGTTGGCCTGATTTTGCTTAAGCACTTAAAGCTGAAGATGCACTGAGCCACATACAAACCTCTCTACAATTACACTGACAACCATCGTCACCATCTAAAGCCAATGTAAGCCAATGCTCTGTTTTCCCACTGGTGGTATGAAACCTCTGTCCCCCCCCCCCCCCCTTTCTCACTGCCAGGCCCTCTGCCAGCTGGCCCAAGCCCAGACCTTTATTGCAGATATGGGCCATAGATTTATACCAGTACAGCATGTCCTCCAAAGCCCCGCGCACACGCACACACGCACACACACACACACACACACACAGAGAGAGCATTGAAATGAGCCCTAAAAACCTAACCAAAAGGGACATTCTTTGTAAGAGCCAAAGGATACACCCCTTGAAACAACGTGTAAAACAACTTAAAGTGCCATTTGAGAGGAGCGGGAACAAATAGCACCCTGAAGATACTCACGTGATTAATAGGCAGTAGAGTACAGAATCGATATAGCAAGACAGACAGAGTTGGAGCAAGAAGAGAGAGACAGAGAGAGAGAGAGAGAGAAAAAGAGAAAGCAGAAGACACGAGAAAGCAGAAGACACAAAAAAGCAGGGATCTCTACCGGCAGGAAGGTCTGGGGTTAACAGCACGCTGAAATTTGCAGCGCTTGGAAAGAAAAAAGCTGAAATCACCACCACCACCACCACCACACAGGCTACTGTGACAGACTCAGATTCAGGGGAGCCCCGACACCCGATTATGGCTTGTGACGCACACCATGCTAGAGGCACTACACACTGCTCCGCCCTGCCAGGAGGTGCAGGTGGAGGGTGAGAGGGGCATAGCAGAGTGGCAGAAGAGATTTTGGGGGCGCGAAGGGCAGTGGTGGGGGGGGTTGGGGTCACTTAGTACCTGCTGGGCTTGAGGACTCCTCTGCATGTAATGCGGGCCACCCGGGTGATGGGGCCCAGAGAGTGATAGAAGCGCGTCCTGTGGGGGGGGTTCAGTGACAGGAAGAGGAGGGGGATGATAGGCAGGGGTCAAAGGTCAATGAGGGAGGTCAGTGAAGACACAATGAGGGAGAGAGCATAGTGGTCTGTCAGAACCTGTATGCGAATATGTGTGTGTGTGTGTGTGTGTGTGTGTGTGTGTGTGTGTGTGTGGGTGCAGATGTATGTTTATAGGTATACCTCTGCATGTGTCTCTGTGTGTTAGGAGGGCTCTCCAAAGGTCATTTAACAACACCATAAGGAGAAGGACAACTCGCTGGGGTTTAACGTCCCTGTGCCCATGTACTCCTACTGCATCTTTCCTTACAGTGCCTTAAGTAAGACCACTCCAGGACTGGGAACTCGTCCAAGACACGCTGTTAAGGATAAGAGTCTGATAGGGACACAGCATCGGATACGTTTCTCTCCGTCTAAACAGGCTTTAGCGCTAATGTGCCCGCCCCAGTGTTAAAACTGTGAGGGGAGTCCGGATCGTGACAGTAACCGGGGAACAGAGACGGCTGAGCTGCACACAAAAAGCTCTTTAGCAGAGGCGAAGCAGCGCTGCTGGGCTCAGCAGAAGAGCAAACGGGCAACACACAGTTTTTCATGTTAGCTTACTGCTAGTGAACACAACTGGGTATGGGTTATAAGGCTGTAGGGGGCTCGTGTGGCAAATTAAATGTTAGAGAAAACGATGATGAATGGTTTGAACTTTGACAAGACAGTGTGTGTGTGTGTGTGTGTGTGTGTGTGTGTGTGTGTGTTGAAAAAAATCTCACCTTTCGAAGGCAGGCCACGACATCTCCTCACTGAGTTCGGAGCCTTCGCTGCTTCCTGCACACACACACACACACACAACATTTGAGGGGAAAAAAAGAGTACATCACTAGGAAGAAGCACAGTAAAGTGTGGGTGTAATTACATATGGGGAGGCATGTTTCTATGGCATCTATGTTGCCTTCTCTGAATGAAAACTGTACATCCATATTGAAATGAGTAACTGCCGAAAATGTGATTCCTGAGGAAACTTCACTTGTAATATGGAATCAAATAAAATATAAAATGTGTCGGAGTCTGTGTGTGTGTGTATGTATGTGTGTTTACCCAGTGATATGCCGCTTGATAGTGTGGAGCTCTCGGTCTGGCCTCTCGCAGGAGTGTGGCTCTCCAGGACGCTGTCGTCCAGCAGGTGTCGGGAGCCTGCGTTGGGGAAGGTGGCGCTCTTAAACTCCACGTTCGTCTTGTGGATGAAGCTGCAACAAACACACACACAGGCATCAACAAACTGGGCAATGAATGCACACACAGGCATCAAGAAACCAGCACTAATATAGCAGTGGTAGTAATGAGATCCGGTCTCCAGGGACTCAATAATCAAGGGTCATTTTGTCTCGCTCACTGTTGAATTTCACAAAAACATGTTCAAGACTTCAAAGATGATCACTTGAACTTGGTTGTTATTTTGTATTTTGATTGCTATTCTACAATTAATTACTTTGCATGGTGCTATTTGTCTAGTCTCCCAACCAAAACATTTGTGTTGACCCGGAGGAACATAATTAGGAAGGGCGGCTAGTGGACTTGGGAAAAGCAGCCATAAAGGGTTCAGATCCCAGGTCAGTGGAACACCCGTGCCAAGATCAAAAGATGATCAAGTGACACAGCAGACCTCTGAGCCATGTCTCGCTCAAAAACTCCTTCCAGACGGATCCATCCAGAGTACATGGCAGGAGCAGCAGCAGTGAAAGAGGGCATACTGTGACCTGGCTGCTCTGGGGACGTGACTCATTGGGCTGGCTGTTTATGCCATGTAGTCCCTCCAGCGGCGAACATGACTCAGACAGCCGTTAACGTCCGACATCCCTGCATGAGGCTAGTAAAACCGCAGGGGGGTCGGGGGCGACTGAGCGCAGAGGGCTGTTTATGTTGTGGGGCAGTTGCTTGGTGAAAGGCTTTGAGGAATGATCAATGATGACTGGATCACCAGGAGAGCAGTTGACTCACGCAGTAGGTTCACATGATGTTGGCAAATTCACACAGCGCTGTTAAGTGAAACGCATTTCCTTTTTTTAGTCGATTCGCCTGCAATCAGTTCCCACTACAATACCCAACAGAGTGTTCTGATACTGATCGGCCCCCAGGTAAAAGCTGAAAGAATGTCTTCGTTTCAATCCCACTGAATCGCTTTTTGATGGTTCTACCGTTTTTCCGACCGCTGCCCAACCACAAAACCTGACCCACATTCATCTGGGTCTTTGTTTAGTTTAGTTTCAACGATGCTTCGGTTTTCCATCACCAAGCTGGTGGCCAAATGTTGTCAAGTTCAGCTTCTCAATACTGTGCTCCCGTTGTGTAGTTGTCTAAGCTATGTTAAGCAGGGACTGTGGATGTTTAGAGGCCTGGCTCCTGCCAAGTGTGAGCTTTTGGCCTGGCCTGAGGGGTGAGTGACGGAGAGCAGAGGAGACTCACTTGTAGCCCAGGCTGTGGCACTTCCTGTGTCCGTATGGTAGCAGGTTGCGGGGCGACGGTGGAGTGCCGGGGACCTTGGAGCTCTCTGCGATGTTGCACCGGCGACCACACAGTGGTGAAGCAGACACTTCTGGTCCTGCAACAGATGCACATGCGCACACACACACACACACACACACACACACACACACACACACACACACACACACACACACACACACACACACACACACACACACACACACACACAC